>NC_046657.1:162254793-162287902 GCF_010883055.1 Belonocnema kinseyi
TCACGGTTTAAGACGCGTAGGGAGGAGGAGGGTCCCACTCAAAGTAACGTTACACGTATAATAACTTTTTTCAATATAGAGAATTTTTCTGAAACTGCATATGATATCGTTTTTATTACGTTTTTAGATAATTAACGCTTTTGGTAGAATCTAATCTTACTCCCTTGCACACATTTCCTTATCTGAAGAAATTATTCATTCGGTACGATACAGAATTACCCAATAGTGCATCTGTTTAGCGACTTTTCAGTATCGTGGTCCAAAAAATATATTAATTTTTTATTTTTATAAATACCGGCCAGAAATTTGTTAGAATCCACACAAAAAGAAATCCATAAAAAATTATATTTATAGATCCCGCAATCACCATATGAAGTTTCAAACGTATTTTTCATAAGAAAATATACGTTTTTGTGAATTTTGTTCAGAATCCTTAATATTATCTGAATCGAGTTGAAACTCAAAATTTCTCTTCACAATTAGCAATCAGACAACTTAAAACATATTAAAAATATCTGTTTTCTTTCAGCAAATTATATTCGAAAAAACAGATTATTTAAAATATAGTTTTCTCTAATGTTTACTTATGGTTGTTTGAATAACCAAGACGGTGAAGCAAAGTTAAAGATTTTAGAAAAACCCCAAACTGTCTATTACTTATCTAAGAGAAGGTTGTCATAAAAAATATTAAATTGTTACATGATTTTTTTGTTAACTACAATATTCATAAAAATTCGAGAAAAAAATTTTCCAATGCATTTTTGCACCGCCCTACTGTTCTGCACAGCCGGATTGAAACTTTTAGATAAAATGCATCGCAGGAGTGATGCAATTTTAAAAAAGTTGCATCGAATTCTAAGCTTATTAATAGTTTAAATAAAAGACATCTTGTAGACCGATTCAGTATTTTTTATATTAATTCATTAACTGTAAATATGAAATGCAGATTTATAAATTTTTCAAAGAATTGTACCAAATTCTTAAGATTGTTTTTGCACATTTAAATAATGTATTGAATATTTAATAAGAAAAAAAGGAACGGCAAGGTAATGCGTTACTTCATTTTTGGTAACAATAACTGTAACGCGTTACTTTTTTAAAAAGTAATTTCATTAAGTTTCATTGAGAATTGATGTTTTTAGTTGAAATTTCAACTTTTTCGTTGAGACTCCTTGAGCTTTATTAAAAATTTGTGATTTTCTTAGTAAATTAATGATTTGTTTAAAAATGTTCTTTTTTAGTTGTAAATTCAACTTTTTGGTTCAGAATTCTTAAACTTTTTTAAAAACTCGTCTTTTTGACAGGAAATTAACCTTTTAGTTAAAAATTTTATCTTTCTCAATTGAAAATTCAACTTTCAAGTTGAGAATTCTTGAATTTTGCTAAAAAAAATCGTCTTTTTAATAGTAAATTATTTTTTTTTTTAATTCATCTTTTTCGGCTGAAACTTTAACTTTTCAGTAAAAAGCTCTCGAATTTTATTAAGGCAGTATTCTACTTCGAAAGACTCGAAAAGAAAGTTATTTTTGTTAAATTTTTCTGCGATTAATAATGATATCGATTAAGGGTTTGTTAGACCTAATAAACGCAATCTTGAAATAAATTTAAAAAAATGTTGTTTATTTATTTTATGCACTTTTTATACATAAAATCTTTAGTCAAAGTCAACTTCTCAAAAAGTAGGTAGATTCGCGCTGTTGTAAAAATCTCGAGAATGGTCAGTCCGAAACAAAAAAAAATTAAACAGTTTTAGATTCAGCCTGATTCCAGCAACCCGCTGAACTCGAATTGCTGAAGTCTACTGAATTTACAACGCGTTAATTTTTTGTTTTTGAAAACCCATTCACGAGATTTTTACAACAGCGCAGACCTACATACTTATTGAGGAGTTGACTTTGACTGACGTTTTTATGTGTAAGAAGTGCATAAAATGATTCAACATTTAAAAAAAAAAATATTTTTCAGGAGTGTGTTTATTAAGCATGACAAACTCTGTATCGATATCATAACCAATATTCCCAGAAATATTTTACAAAAGTAACTTTTTTCGAGCGTTTAAAAGTAGAATACTGCTTTAAAAAATTCGTTTTTTATGTTAGTAAATTATTCCTTTGGTTAAAAATTGAATTTTTTCACTTGAAAATTCAACATTTTTGTTTAAGAATTCTGGAAATTATTTGAAAATTCATGGTTTTTTTATATTAAGTTAATAATTTGTTCAAAGATTCCTCTTTTTTAGTTAACAATTCAACATTTCGGTTCATAATTCTTAAATGTTGTTAAAAATTCGTGATTTGACAGGAAATTATTCTTTTTGTTTAAAAAATTTACCTTCTTAAGTTAAAAAATTAACTTTTTATTTGAGAATTCTTGAATTCGGTTAAAAACTCGTTCTATTGGTAGTAAATTAACCTTTTTGTTTAAAAATTCATCTTGTTTGACTGAAATTTCCATTTTTTTGGTTAATAACTCTAGAATATTATTTAAAATTCAACTTTTTGAAAGAAAATTTTGGAATTTTATTAAAAGTTATTCTTCTTTGGTATTCAATTAATTTTTTTCTTCATAAATGTATCTTTTTTAGTTAAAAATTCAACTTTTTGTGTGAGAATTCTTAAATTTCGTTGAAAATTTGTTCTTTTTCTCGGTAGAAACTTAATCTTTTTTTTTAAATTGAGCATTTTGTTTAAACTAGGTTTCAAGGTTACACTACTTCCTTAAAAATTAGTTTTTGATTGATGATTCCAGATTTTAGTTAAAAATTGGTCTCTTTGGGTAGAAACTGAACTGCTGTGATAAAAATTATTTTTTTTTTAAATTACTTTGGTAATTGAAAATTTACATATTTCCTTTTTGTTTGAAAATGGTTCTTTTTTTATTAATAATTAATCTTCTTGTTAAAATTTCCTTATTTTGTTAAAAATTCGCTTTTTTCAATTATTTCGTTTAGTTGAAAATTCCACCTTTGGGTTGAGAGTTCTTGAAATTTGTTTCAAATTAGGTTCTTTTATAATTTGAAATTATTTTTTAAAGTTAAAAATAAAAAATTCTTATTTTTTGTTGAAAATTTCCGAAAGTTGGAGCCTCCTCGGCTTTATGTAATCCAAGAATTACTAAACTGCTATTAATATTTAGGAGAAACGTATAATTTTTTTTAAATTTCCTATGAGTCCTTTATAATCGTATCAATTGTCGTAGTAATCTTACCAGCAAATAAGCCAAGTTTCGTTACATTGGCGTGTATTCTTTAACTGGATTTTGGAGTGAAGATTAGCTGCAAAAACAAAAATTCCTGTTGGATCATCTTTATCCTAAAATCTCGTGTATTCTTATGTATTCACACACATTGTAACGGTGATTGTCAACGTTTACCTCGAAGTCCTGCGCAACTCGACATCTGTTTGAAACCTGAAACATCACGTGTTAATATCCGAAGCAGTCCCCGAGTTGAAATTTAGGCCCTACTTTGTACCTGTATCTCCTACCTTAGTAGGCGCTGAAAGCAGTAACCCGTGCAGAAATTTCGATCTGGCCGCGATCGGGGCCAGACCAGGGATCAGGTCAGAATTCTTGATCGGGACACCCGATCAGTGCCTGATTGGTACCCGATCAGTCTCATTATAATTCATTTATGAATTTTACACATGAAGATATAATTCAACTTCATTAAAAAGTATCGAATTGTCCTCTCCTTTCACCGACCACCTCAATATTTTGAATTTCCAATAAAGGTATTTTAAGATAAAATTAAAGTACATTGAAACTCTTCTATAGCGCCGATTTTGGGGCTGACCGTGGGTGGGAACTTCTTCTCATTTTTCTTTCCTCTTTTTTATTTTTTTCCGAAAATTTTATTTTCTTTTCTTGTTGTTTTTTTTCTTTTTTTTTTGTTTTTTTTTCAGATTACAATAGTGTTTTTTTGGTTTTCGTTTATTCGTTGTAGTCCAGATTTGGTCGTTGGATTCTTGTTTTGTATAACAGGAATTTGCATCAATTTGATTATTGGACGTTAAATGGGATTTTTAATTTGGATTTTGGTCTAATTTAAATTTCGTAAATTTTGGGAACTAACTCATTGTATCCCGATCGGCTTGTGTTTGTTCACGCTTGAGTGCTCGCCTGAGTGACACCGCAGTCCCCGCGGCCCATACGCAGGTCCTATTATGCCTACCGGCGATGTGGCATCAATTCTCTGAAGGACTATAGAAGGGAAGGATAATGAAGGGTTTCACTCTATTACAGGCGCGTAAAAAAGAGGTTTCAGAAAATAAATTTAATTATACTTTTGAGAAACGTAAGATTATTGTATATGGTATAAGTTGCGAGGAAAAGGTTTGTTTTTCATTAAAAAATGGTTAATAACATTTTCGAATGTTTTCAAAAAATTTTACTTGTCACTTAAAGAACGAAGATGATCAGAAAATTATTTATAATTTCCGATTCCTTAATATTTTTCCGTGAACAAATTAATTTTTCTGTGCATTGCTTTACTTCCTGAAAAATTGAGAAGGTAGTTGTAAATGACATTTTCACCAAAAAAATGAGCTATTATTTATTAGGAGCCTTTTATTTTTTTAAGCTTTCTAAGAAGCGATATAGATAGAAAAGTTTTCACAATAAATGAAAATTTTTGTATAAAATATTTCTGGCTATTTAAAATATTACGTACAGAATACAATTAATTTTTAATTTTATTAGGATTCATACTTTCGATCGGGTGGACATTTCTATAATTTTACAATTTTTTACATTTTTACAAAAGAACTTGATAAATTTCATCAAATAATATTCGATTCAAATAATTGTAATTATACTCATTTTGCCTGAAACTATTTAATTGATTATTAGTTTATTTGAGGTTAGGTTTTCATGAGCCGCAGAGTGTATTTATTTACTTTTATTTTCCTCGCGCAGGTTTTCAGGTATACTGTGTGAGTTTGCAGGTTTTGCAAGATACAAGAACCGATCTTAGATATAAAAAAATGGATCACTGACACCTCGTGGATCGCACGACGCTCCACGGCTCGCCTTGTTTACATTTTCATAATTAAATTATAGGCTGATACGTTTCGATTTCTATTTTTAATATATGTACCGCCCCTCCAAATCACTGGACATTGATGGACGTCGAGGGGTGGAGGACTTCGGAACAATTATATTTGTTAACTTCTTTTCAATGGGTGGAGACAGAGTTTGATTATTCGCGTCAAAACCCGCCATTTTTCACTGCTGACAACCTACGATCCATAACCTCTCCAGTTCAATCATTGTTAGGGTTGTAAAATTTCATAAAACCATGGAGAATAGATATAAGGAGACCAATCTGTAATGCATGGACTTCACCAAAAACGGTCACTTTTCTGTTGCGAGAAGTACGCACAACCGCATGTGTGAAATCACACTTACGTATAGCTCAGAACTTTCCGATCGTGGCGTGCCAACCGCACTTAAAAAAAATATGGCTGCCTCCATTGTTTTGTTTTGACAGGTCGCTCGAACAAATAAAGAATTAATAATCAGACAAGTTTTTGCAAAATGTTTGTGGAATAAAAAATTATTCGCCGTGGAAGAGGTAGGTAGTATGTTTATGAAAATATCAAATTATTTTTACCAAAACTATGCGTGCGACAAGTATTCGACGCGTTTGTAACAAACATAATAAACATGCAACTTTTCAACACTCTGAAAGTCTCGACACTATACACTTGAAACCACACTTATTGGAAACTTTCGCTTTTATAAAGTGATTTTTAATTGTAACATCCTTGCCTTTATTCACAAACTATTAATTGTTCAATAATTATTTATTTACATTTGACTCGCGTTCACATCGGCGGCCATATTTTTTTATGTGCGGTTGGCACGCCACGCTCAGGAAGTTTTGAACTATACGAGAGTGTGATTTTGCACATGTGTGTGTGCGTTCTTCTAGCAACAGAAAAGTGTTCATTTTCAGTTCCACTAGTTTTGTCTCCTTATGGCTATTCTCCATGCATAAAACTTTGGTTCAATGAAAAGTTTCATGAAACTTTCAAGGTCTCGTGAAACATTGCAATGTTTCAAAGATGGTGGCGGGAAAATTCAAACCGCATATAATAAGAAGTGAAAATTAATTTATATTTTCTTATTTAATCGTTGATTAAATAATTAATTAACTAATGCAATACGCTTTGATCATTTCCCCCTAAATTTAATACTAAAAATTTATCAACAAAATTGAGTTTTATAGCAAATACAGTTACAAGATCAAGAATTTTAAAAAACCAATTTTCCTATATTGAGGTAATAAATATATTGATTAGCTATATTTAAAAGACTAAGGCATTTTGAAGTATTCAGAGCAACAGTTTTTAATATTTTCACCCATATCACAATTTTACTGCGGAAACACTGAGAAACATTGAGACACACTAAATAAAATTTTAAAACAAGTTTAAACTTGCGGCGAAGTGGCATACGATATGAGTAACAAGTGCCTAACCTGATCTGATTTCCGCGCATGCGCATATGGAAGTTCCTGGAATATCCTGGATATGAGAAGATTATCTCGTCGCTTCATGTATATTAACTATATGACTCAGGCCCGTGCGTTGAGATCAGACAACACAGCGGCGCCGCTAACGAAAAACAAAATCTCATGTAATGCATATTTTTTTTGCTATTTTTAAAGTCGATCCTCATTTAAAAAAGTACCCCCTGTAATGAAAACAGTATTTGAAAAAAGTATTAGAAAAATGACTCAGCTTGATTTTCTTCCTATTTCTTGTTTTCAAATGTCATATAAAACACTTTTAAAATCAACCCTTATGTTAAAAGGCAACCCCCTGTGCTGCAAAAACAAAATAAAAAAATGAAACTATCAAGATGGAAAACACACACAAACCATGGACACGGTGTTTTTAAAGCATAACTGAGCAGCAAAATTATTGTTCACCCCTTATAGTTACAAAAACAACCCTCGTATTTGTATCCGAATAAAAACCTGCAGAATGAAGCCAAAAATTGTATGCATCAACTGTTGGGATTTTTTTCCTCTTGATTTTTGTGCTCTTTTATTATTCCCCCATGCCACATCAATTACTTTTGTAAAATTAACCCTTATATAAAAAAATAATACCCTGTAATGAAAATATGTATTGAAAAAAGTCGATATCTATATATCTAGAACTAACTTATAAAATAGTCACATGGTACTTTTAAGCGTAATTATTTCTCACTCTCATTCGTTACAAAAATAACCGCCGCAATGTATATCATTTTCCAGTCTATGTGTGTATATTCAAAAAATATAATTTACCTTTTTCAATGCACCTTTTAATACCTTTAATTAACTTTCAGTGCGACAATTAGGTCTATCAAGCTAGCACCTCTACAAACGAAATTTCCAAATTTCTTTGTATCATGATTAAGGGCTTTTTTATAATCTTGAACGCAATAACAACCAATTTCCAAAAACTATCCCTACTAAAAATAAAACTACTCCCTATTTAAAACTCAAATTCGGGAAAAACCTATTTTGGGCTCCCGAATGCACGAAAAAAAAACCAAAAACTACGCCCATTTTCAAAAACAACAAACCCACTAGTATAAACTTAAACCTCGATATCTCATTTCTGCAGAGCTCAAAAATCGGAGACTCCAATGATACTGGAAATTTTGCAAAAGATTAATTTTTCCCAATTTTATATCTACGTGGTAGAGAGGACTTGATTTTCTACTTTAAAGGTTAAAGCCCAAAAATCGGGGTGGATATTTTCGAGAAGCCTAGCAATCAGCGACTCCATTGACAATCGCAATTTTTTGAAAAGATTATATATTTACAAATTTATATCAACGTGCTAGAGGGGATAGTTGATTTTAGACGTTAAGGGTCGGAACCCAAAAATTGGACAGTGTATTTTCGAAATTGGAGGGTGTACTTTCGAGGAGCCCAAGAATCAGAGACTATATTAATGCTGGAAAATTCTCGAAAAGATTATTTTTTGAAAAACTCATATTTACGTGGTAGAGAGTGGTTGATTTTAGACGTTAAGGTTTGTAATCCAAAAATCAGAGGCGGTATTTTCTAGGAGACCAAACAGGAGAGACTATTAATACTGAAAAATTCACAAAAAGATGATGTTTTTACAATTTCATATCCACCTGGCAGAGAGGGGTTAATTTAAAATGTGAAGGGTTGGAGCACTAAAATCGGAGTGGGTATTTTCGAGTAGCCCAAAATTCAGCGACTCCATTGACACCAAAAATTCTCAAAAAGATTATTTTTTGTAAAACTCACATCTACGTGCTAGAGAGAGGTTGATTTTAGATATTAATGGTTGGAGCATAAAAATCGGAGTAGGTATTTTCGAGCAGCCCAAATATCAGAGACTCCATTAACACTAAAAATTCTCAAAAAGATGTTTTTACAATTTCATATCTACGTTGTAGAGAGGGGTTGATTTTAAGCGTTAGGGGTTGAAGGTAAAATCGGAGTCGGTATTTTTAAGGAGCTTAAAAATCAGAGATACTATTGATACTGGAAAATATTCAAAAAGGTTATTTTTTACAAAGTTATATCGACGTGGTGGAGAGCGTTCATTTTGGACATAAAGGGTTAGAGCCGTCGTAGAGAGGGGTTTGTTTTTAGATCTCAAGGGTTGGAGTCTGAAAATCAAAGCGGGTATTTTTGAGGATCCCAAAAATCATAGATGTAATTGGATACCTGAGATTAAAGGGTCGTGGCCTAACACCTGCCAATTTTAGACCTATGCTTTAAAAGGTTGGGCTCCGAGATCTTAATCCTGCGCCAAAGCAAAATAAAATCAAGAAATAGTGCCGTGATGGTACTTGAAACTTATCCCACGTAGATTTTCCAAATTTTTGGATTCGTCAAAAATATCAGCACCGACTTTTGAGCTTTAACACTTAACGTTAAAAAACAGCCACATCTTAACAGGCAATCATGATTTCTTCACAAATAATCTTTTTTAAATTTGACAGTGTTATTAGAGTCTCTGCTTTTTGGGCTTTTCAGAAACACCCAAAATTATGTTTGGGCTTGAACACTTAACGTTAAAAAACAGCCACATCTTAACAGGCAAATATGAGTTTATCAAAAAATAATATTTTTCCGAATTCTACAGTGCTCCCAGAATCTCTGCTTTTTGGGCTCCTCGAAAATACCCTTTTCGATTTTTGGATTCTACCCTGAACGTCTAAAATCAACCTCCCTCTACCAAGTCGATATAACTTTGTCAAAAAATAATCTTTTTGAGAATTGTCTAGTGTCAATGGTGTCTTTGATTTTTCGGCTTTTTAAAAATACCATTTCCGATTTTTGGCTCCTCGAAAGTACCCTTACTGATTTTTAGTTCCAACCCTCAACGTCTAAAATTAATCCCTCTCCACCACGTATATATGAAATTGTAAAAAAAATCTCGTTGAGAATTTTCCAGTGTCAATGGAGTCTCTGATTTTTGGGCTCCTCGAAAATACCCTTTTCGATTTTTAGTCCCAGCCCTTAATGTCTAAAATTAACTACACTCTACTATGAGGATCAAAAATTGTAAAAAAAAAATATAACTTTTTGAGAATTTTTCAGCGTGAATGGTGTCTCTGATTCTTGGGCTCCTCGTAAATGCCCTTTACGATTTTTGTCTCCAAACCTTAAGGTCTAAAATCAGCCTCTTTTTACCACGTAGAAATGAAATTGTTAGGACTTAATTTCTTGGAGAATTTTTCAATGTCAATGAAGTCTCTGATTTTTGGGCTGCTTAAAAATACCCTTTTGGATTTTTTCGTCCAACTCTCAACGTCTAAAATCAACCCCTCTCCACCACGTTGATATAACTTTGTCAAAAAATAATCTTTTTATGTATTTTCTAGTGTCAATGGAGCCTCTGAATTTTGGACTCATCGAAAACATCCGCTCTGATTTTGGGGATCCAACCTTTAACGTATAAAACCAACCCCCCTCTACCACGTCGATATAACTTTGCCAAAAAATAATCTTTTTAAAGTAAATTTCAGTGTCAATAGAGTCTCTGATTCTTGGACCCTCCGATAATACCCTCTCCGAATTTTGGGCTCAAGCCCTTGGCATCTAAAATAAAAGCCTCTCTACCACGTAGATATAAAATTGTAAAAATATGATATTTTGACCAATATTCTGTTGTCAATGGAGTCGCTGATTTTTAGGCTTCTTGAAAATACCCACTCCGATTTTTGAGCTCCAACTCTTAATGCCTAAAATGAACCCCTTTCTAGCTCGTAAATATGAAATCTTAAAAAATTAATCTTTTCGGGAATTTTTGAGTATCAATGGAGTTTCTAATTTTTGGGCTCTTCAAAATTGCCAATATCGAGGTTTAAAAATTTACTAGTGGGTTGGTGTTTTTGTACATAGCGCTGATTTTTTTAAACCTTCATTTGGTGCATTCGAGAGCCCAAAATAGGCTAAAAATCTGGTTAAGTTTGTCTTTTGCAGATTTTATTTTCAGCGAAGGGCTGCTTTTTTGAAAAGGGGCTAGTTTTTAGATTTTTGCGTTCATTCGGAAGCCCAAAATCGGGTGTTTTCTGTTTTTTCCGAAGTTGGGTTTTCATATAGGGGGTAGTTTTATGTTTATTAGGTGTGGTTTTTGAAAATGAGTTGTTGTTGCGTTCAAGATCCCAAAAAAGTCTTAAATTCTGATACAAAAAAATTTCGGAATTTCGTTCGTAGAGGTGCTAGCTTGATAGACCTAAGTGTCGTGCTGAAAGTTAATTAAAGGTATTAATAGATGCATTGAAAAAGGTAAATCATATGTTTTGAATATTCACACATAGACTGGAAAATGATATACATTGTGGCGGTTATTTTTGTAACGAATGCGGGTGAGAAATAATTACGCTGAAAAGTACCATGTTACTATTTTATAAGTGAGTTCTAGCTATGTAGATATCGACTTTTTTCAACACGTGTTTTCATGACAGTATACAATTTTTGGCATCAGTCTGCAGGTTTGTATTCGGATACAAATACGAGGGTTGTTTTTGTAAGGATAAGGGGTAAAAAATCATTTTGCTCCTCAGTTATGCTTTAAAAATACCGTGTTCATGTTTTATAAGTGTTTTCCATCTTGAAAGTTTCATTTTTTTATTTCGTTTTTGCAGCACAGGGGTTTGCTTTTTAAAATGAGGGATGATTTTACTAAAGTGTTTAATATCACATTTAAATGCAAACAAATAGCAAAAAAATAGCAAAAATAGCAATTTTACAAAGAGTTCGGGCTACGATGGTAATGTAATCACTAAAAGGCTAGCATGTAATTCGTATATTTTAGTTTAAACCCTCTAGCGATAGTAACGCGCTTAATATTTCGCCACCATTTATAGTTGAGACACCCCCCCCCCCATTCCTCATGCTGCCTATTAGGGTGCGTACCACGGGACCACCCGACTGCACTCGGGTTTACTCGGAGTCGTTCCACAACGCTAGGTGAGTGTTGGGCTTTACTTTGGTGAACCGTTCAGTCATCGCTTGGGTGAAAAATTTAGTAGCAAACTAAAATTTAGTATCATCATCATCTAAAGTTCAGAATCTTCATCACTTTTCACTATTATTGAACACGTTACTGTTTGTAATAACAATGGCCTCGTGATTGCAGCAGCAATTAAAATCGTCTTATACGGTTCTTGAATTTTTTAAACTTTTTTGTAATGTAAAAGCTACATTACGTGCCAGACACACATGCGACGGATGCTCGAAACCGTTACCCTTAGAGGTGACCAGGGTTGCGACTAATCAGAAACACGCATCAAGTCTAAGGAGAATACCAATCTGTCAAGCCGAATCTTAGACCAAGATTCGCTCTCTTTTCTCTGCGCACTCTGAGGAGTTAAGTTCGATTCTGTAATCGCGCATTAAGTGCCTTGTGCTAACATCGATGCAACCCTGCTCTTTCTCGTTGAGGACCACCACTAGGCCATCCATTATCTTCATCGAATCAGCCCGGTATATTCTGTCTAATGTTAATTCGTAAGAAACCACTGATCCTTTAGAAATTGTCCTGTAATTGAACTAAAATGTTGTATTCGGAAGCATGAAATTTTGTATTTTGCTATATTTTTTGACCCAGAAAGTCCCCTTAAGTTTTTGGTTTGGTAATGGCCAGGAAAGTCCTTAAGTTTATTATTTTATATTGACCATTAAAGTCCTAGATTGATTATTTTCGTTGCCAAGAAAGCCCAAACACACACGCACGCGCGGTGACCCATTTTAATCTAAAATATGTACCATCAATTTTGACCTTGATGTCAATTTTCAAGGTCAAATGGAGGCAAGACCCTTTTCTTAAAAGATAACCCCTATTTTTGACTGCGGATTTGAAAAGAGCGGGAAATTTCACGTCAAAAATAACCTGTGGAAAAATGGATTTTGTGACCTTGGAAAGGTAAAAAATTAAGGTCCACTGTCTGTGAAATGAACAAATGCCCCTTTTCCGAATTGTCTTAGTTTTGAGGGGTAAACAAACGTTCACAACAAACGTCACAAAAAACATTATTCTACTGGTCATTTTTGACGTAAAATTTTCCGCTCTTTTCAAATCCGCAGTAAAAAAAAGGGGTTCTCATTTAAGAAAAGTGTCTTATCTCCATTTGACCTTGAAAATTAACTGCAACGTCAAAATTAATGGTACAATCAAATGCACCCCTTGGTCCTGGTGAGCCTTTGTCCGAACCATTTCTTCGTAGATAAACTATTTTAGAACATATTTGGGCATATTTGGGCTATTAAACAGTAAAAGCTTGGCACCTTCACGAGCGCCGCTTATAAGGTCGATTAGTTTAACAGAATATTCAGGATACAATCGTCGCAACTTCCTTATAAGGTGTCTATACCTCTCTTTCTTTTTATCCTCCTTGGCTATGATGTTTTTGTTAGCTGGTGCCGAAAATTCAATAACGAACATGGTTCGCTTCTCGAAGTCAAGAAGAACCATGTCAGGCCTCGAGTGTGCAATAGAAGCAATTGTTGAGAATATAAAGTTCCAGTATTGTACGACTTTTTAGTTTTTGATTAGTCTTCTCTTTAATGCATATACTTAAAATCAATCGAATTTTGACATTTTTACTTAGTTGTATGTTGTATAAAATCGCCAGAAATCCCTAAAGGGTTGCATTTATTATTGCATTATTTCTTAACGACTTTGTCATATTTTTATTTAATAATCATTTGATCATCTCCCACCTGACTGACCCTTTTCACAGGCACCTTTTTTTCAAGCAGGTAAAAATTACGGAATTTAACTTTTTAATTCTTCAATGTAAAATTTAAAAGTAATATATTTGGAATATATGAGTTTTTACGATTCCGCGCCTATACAGTTTCTCTTTAAAAGTTAAAAATGGTACATTCTAAATATATTATTTTAAAATCACTAATTGCAAAATTGAACATTATTGCAAGTGCCTGAGACTCAGACTCCGAGACGTGGATTGTATTGTTGTCCTGAAGTGGGTTTTATTCTTTCCTAAAATTGAATTCTTAATGTACACTGTGGACTTTCAGCAAACTATTATAATGAAATTAAGTTTTGCATAGAAAATATTCTACCCCGCCTATTTTTATTAACCCATTAGCCTACTTTATGGTAAACTGTCGCCATTCTCACGTTGACTGATCCTCTTAAGCGGGCTACTCTTGTTCATAAACAGACCAAAGTGACGAAATTAAACAATTTTTTAACTTTTTAGTGCGCACTTAAAAAATAATATATTTGGAATCTGCCAGGTATAAAAAAAGGCAGATTTCGAAAATCTGATTCTGAGATCACCAATTTCAAGATTATTTATTTTTTTAAGTTCGACATTTTTACCTGCTTACAAAAGTCTTTTACAAATCATACACCGACCAGCGTTCCATAGATTATAACCCATTTTTGCGTTTATTTCAAGTGCCCGAGACTCTGAGACTCTAATAGACAGGGAGCGAACCAGCGTTGTCTGTTAATTGAGTTTCTGAAATTTTAAATATTACACTTTATACACTTTCGATTCCTATGGCCATATATGTAACTTGTTTTAATATGAATGGCTTTGTCGAATTTACGTATTTGTATCATTTTGCCTATTTTCTTGTCGCACTCCCAAACTGAATCTTCGAGCTTCTGTTTAAAAATGTGCAAAGACTAAAGAAATTTTAATAATGTTAACAAAAATTCCAATTCGGATTTAAGCAATATCCTTAAAGCACTATTTTCAAAATGCCAGGTATGGATGTGGGATTTCAGTGTAAAAATAAAGGAGCACAACGCTTTTTAAGTAAAAAAAAAAAGGAAACTGTAGGTATGCCACGATAATATTGACTGTTTAGCTGCGCGAACAGGCAATACTAGACATTTTGCATTCTTATAATGGTAATTTATATCTTTCATCAATACCTAAGCATGAAAATACAAAATTAGCTGCAATAGAATTTGCTGATATTTTTTTCTTATTGTGAACCAATATCAAATTTCTCATAGTCTGATGTATTAGAATTTAAAGTGGGATATGATCAATATATCTGCAGCGTGTGAAACATCCCATATAAAAATGATTTTATCGTGGAATTAAAAGATAGATATAGGCAGGAAAACTACAAAAGGATTATGCTAATGAATACGGCGTACAAAGTATACGCGATGGTGTTGTTGACGTGACTGCGGAAGGATGTCGAGGGTAAGCGAATATTGCCGGAGACGCAGGCGGGTTTTACGGCAGGTAGGAGCACTATCGACAATATCTACATTCTGCAGCACATGGTGGATAGAGAATTAATGAAGAAGGTGGCAAAAGTTTAAGTTTTTGGTGAATTTCAAAGGCATGTTTCCTTCGGTGGATGGGGCAGATCGTGCGAGACGATGGAGGAGAGTGGAGTGGAGAGAGTCCTGATCAAGAAGGTAAGGAAGGTGTATATATGAAGACAAAAAAGATAGAAGGAGAGGATATGAGGGAATTTTGGATGATTTCTGCATGGATATGGAGTTGAAGAAAGGGTGTCCGCTTAGCCCGACTTTTTTCGACTTTATGAGCGGATAAGGAAAGTAAGCTAACAGCCGGAGTGGTAGAAGGGGTTAGAATATGGTCCATCTCGTATGTAGATGACATAGAGCTGCTTGCACAGAGCGAGGAGGCCTTAAAGGAAATGATGAGAGGTTGAGCAGGTACCTGGATAAGAATAGGCTAGAGCTAAATACGCATAAGTCCAAGGTTATGGTGTTCAGGAAACGAGGTGATAGTGATACCGGAGGTGAGTTGAAGTAGAAGGGAAAGACGATGCAGGATGAGAAAGAATTTGAGTATCTGGACTCCCTATTTCGGAGGAATGAGTAAGTAGATGGTCATATAATAGAGAGAGAGAGAGAGAAAGTGAGTGAGACGGGAGAAAGTATTGATAAGAAAGGTGTGGGAGCTGGCAAAGAAGTTGTCCGCAGATGATTTTAGAAGGGCATTAAAGGTGTTCGAGTCGCTAGTGATGTATGTCTTATTTTTTGGCGTGTAGGTTTGGGAATGGAAAAAAAGAGAGGAGGTGAACATGACACAAGAGATGTATGTAACATGGACACTGTGGCTGGCAAGAAATATGCCTAATTACATTTTCAGAAAGGAGAAAGGGTGAAAGGAGATATTTTTAAAAGAGGTGGGAAGTAAGCTCGTTAGGGAGTGTTGGTGGGAGAAGGCGAATAGACGTAGGAGTGAGAAGGTGGAGGTAGAAAGGGAAAGGTATTTTAGACCGAATGGATTGCAGGTGGATGAACTGATACGGATGCACCAGGAAGGAAGGTATATGAGATGGTCAAAAATAATGGCATAGGGAGAGATAGGGCAGAAGAGCAGAAAGAGAGGAAAGAATAAGGGAGTCAAGGTTCATCGGGAACTATGTGTGGATTATGCTAAGGAAGAGAGCGCAATTAGTGTGGAAGAAGGAAGAGAAAGAAAGTCAGGAGCTCATAGCGAAGATTAGACGCGAATGCATGGAGGATTTTAATAGGTTATGGCTTTGTAGAGCGAAGAGGATGTGTGAATTGTGCTGGAAGGGACAGGCAATAGTGGAGCACTGGTTAGGAGAGTGTGAGGAGATGGAAAGGAGTGGAATGAATATGGAGGTATTATTGCATGAAAGGTGGGACTAAAGGGCAGAAGCATAAGTGAAGGGGGTTTTGGATAAGATGAAGTAGATGAGAAGGAAAGATGAAGAGAAACCGAGAAGAACAGTTTGCAAATAGGAGAGGAAGTAGGTGTAAGAAAATTGTGAATATTGTAAATAGTAGCTAAATATTGGGTATTGGCCGCAGAGGCAGAGGTTGGAAATGCGAGGCAAGGGGGAAAGTAGGTTCATTCGTGCGAGGCGAGGCGAAGCGGGTAAGGCAAGGCTATAAGAGCGAGCGGCCTTTAGATAAGATGTAGGGAGATGTTAGTTTTTAAGAGTTGTTATAAAATTCTGTAAAGAAAATGGAAGTGTAAGCAACTCAATCTTTTAACGCCAACATGCCGAAAAATACACGTTTATCTATCTAAGAACCATACGATGAATTTGAACTTGCACCCCATTGCCCCAATTCTAGAATTTCTTTCAAGACTTTCACATTCTCTTAGATAAAGGTAAAAGATTATACAGAAGTGCTGGACCAACATACTGATTGCCATGTTTTTACTTTCTAACTACAACTTAACATAATAATGAAAATGATTTTAGTCTAGAATTGTGTTTCAGCGCTCTAGTTTTTGAGTTCTGAAATGATTATTCCGGACCAATCAGAAGCGCCGCATTGAAAGTCGTACGTGTAACAGAGGGGGCCCAAAACTGTGTTAGTGACCGCTACCACTCTACTTCCCATCATCGGTCACTAATAAAGCGTTGGCCTTCCTCTGACGCACGTACGACTTTCTATGTGGCGCTCCTGATTGGTCCAGATTAATAATTTCATAACTCAAAAACTAAACGTTCAATAAATTTTTTCCAAAAGAAATTTTGGTTTATTTATCTTTTTTATACATCAACACAAGTCCGGAAACTTGGTTCTGGGACCTCCTCTATAATGGGGCTCCCCCAGTAGAACCGGCATTTGATGTCCAAATATATTCATACATAACAAATATTTTGAATTAATTTCAATTTTTATTGACCTGTACTTTTATAAATTATTCTTTCAAATCTTTTTGCTTGTTTACAATATTTAACATTTCTACATTTATCCATTAAAATGGTGTTGAAATGTGTCTATTATTTGTAGATGTTAGATAACTTTACATATTTCTCACACATGACATCACTTGGAAAAATCAAAAGATAAACCTTAACAATGTTTTAAAGCATTTGAAGGCAAATACTACAAGCTTCAATATTTTTCCACAACTTTCATAACAGACGCAAAACACCCAATGGCGCGGCACAGAAAGCACCATTCAGGGAACCGAGGCTAATAATATCATAGAACGTTATCAGTTCAATAGTAATTTTTGTTTCTGGGATTTTCATGAAATATTTTTGTAAATTACAGTACACTAAAGCATTTTAACCAAATTTGGTTTCTATTTCGTCATATTTTTTGACAAGAAAAATCTAGCATATTTTGCACTTTTGGTCGTTGAATGGATTATTTACACTGATTTGGTAATTAAATTTTATATAATTATGTAAAATAAGCGATTGGTCACGACTGATAACTAAACAAAACGATTTACTGTGATACATTGGGGTTTTGGTGTAATTTTATCGATTGCACATGCACACAAAAAAAAGAAGTTGTCTAAACTTTTGACACGACCATGTCGATCTGATGTTTTTGAGGTCGCTGAATCAGAATCCGGCGGCCGCTGGGCGGTTACTGGATTTGAATATAATTTTAATTAATCTATTTTCAGAGGCTATTTGCTCCTAATCTCAAAACCGTCAAACCTAAGCTTAAAACTGCCTCCAAATAGCCAGAATAAACGATCTTCTAGTTGTAGGGGCAAAATAAGCCCAAACAAAGTTATCTTATAGTTTTTATTAGTCGCTGAGTGTGGAGCCGGAGCCTTTTTTCCGCGAAAAAGGTCCAAGTCTATTCCTAACCTCAAAATATATCTTCCCAAAATGGGGAAGTAGTCCGTTTTATTATTCTAACGTGACCAATAGCCAAATTAAAATTTTTTCTCAAGTCACCTTGATCAATCCAATTTTTCCTTGCATCCCGTTGTTTCACAAATCACGGCGAATCAAAAAGAGTCAAACATAACCTCAAAAGTCATCTCAATCCGCGAGCTTAACCGTTAATTCGAAAAGGAGAAACGGTTTCGATCCCAGTAGGCACAAAATTTGGCGACGTTTTTACGGCATCATTACGGCATATTTACGACAACTTTACGACATTCTATGTCCATGTCGTTTCGGTGCCTTTACGATATCGTAAAGACACCTTAACGGCATGGAGATAGGATGTCGTAAAGTTGTCGTAAAGATGTCATAACGATGTCGTAAAGACGACGCTAAATTTTGTGCGCACTGGGATGTTTAGACGCAAACGACACTACAAATTTTATGAAAAAGCGATCAAATAGGAAACACTTTTGGAAGAAAAGTTTCAGTTATCATAGGTCAGACGTGAGTGTTGCCATAAAAATGTACAACAATTGTATCTTCCAGTTATTCGACCCCAAATATAAATGAAAAACGTAGAGAAGATTCATTTTTAGCAAAAAACGGGAATTCGGATTTAGAAAAATCATAAACTTACTAGTTTTGCATATGTCCAAACAGCGAGGCCGTTTCTCGTTTTCAAACTAACGGATCGGCTAGGCTCGTGGATTGAGGTGACTTTTGAGGTTATATTCGACTTTTTAGGTTAAATGTGAATTGCAACACAAAGGGATACGTGGAAAGATAGGCTCAATCAAAGTGACCTGAGATTCAATTCTGGGATCATATATTTTGAGGTTAGGGATGGACTTGGACCATTTCGAGGAAAAAAGGGCCCGAATCTACACTCAGAAGCCTAAAAACATAAACTATCTTCGTTTAAGTTTATTTTGCCCCTAAAACTGGCAGATCGTTCGTTCTGACTAATTGAAAGCTTTTTTAAGGTTAGATTTGACTATTTTAAGGTTATAAGCAGAATGGCTCTGAACAGGGATTACTTAGCATTATGCTTTAATCCACAAAGCCGAAAACCCTGCGAAAATGTGGTCGGGTTATGTTTTCTATAAAAAGGGCTATTTTGACTGTTTTTTATGTTTCGTGAAGTTAGAAAAAAAATCGGATTATGATTCGGCGACCTCAAAAACATAAGACTAACATGGTGTGGTCAAAAGTTCAGACTTTTTTGTGCGCCTGTGTTATTAGGTTTTCTAATCGGAATTGAATTCCGACAATGTGTAATCCTATTAGATGACAATTAATTTTTTAAAATATTACCAAGGGAAAGGTGTTAACTTTTTTCTAGGTACATCAACCTCAACGATGTCCAACTATTTTAATACTAACCAAAGGAAATTATTTTCTGCAGATCGAAACTGAAAAAAAAATTATTTTCAAGCTTTATTTATTAAAGGCAAATATTTACACAGAAAAAATAAAAGGTAAAAAGCGTGTCAGTTAAAAGTGCTAGGGTTAATCTGGGAATACAAAAAGCTGAAAAGCGGCTAGGGTAAAATAAAATATCACTGAATTTTCGTATCACTCCTATAGATCCTCAAAAATTTTCGCTCTTCTGGTACACATTTTTTTTGGATAACTCAGCAATCACATAATATTTATTATTCTACTTGGTTCAGATTTAAAAAGTAGTATGCGTTTTAGATTTCATAAATTAAAAATAAATTTAGAAACAGTATACATGTTTTCGCGGTAAGTTGCACGCGATATTTTAAAACGAAGATTTTTATGGATAAAACTTAAATTTTTGAGCTACATATTTTATTAAGCGTTTTACGAAATAAGGTCAAACTCGTATAGGCGGATTCAAAGTCAACGGCCAGACTTTTAAATAGTTGTTATTTTCATAACGTAGAATAAGTTTCTCCTAAATATTGGACAAATTATATATTTACTGCAGCATCCTTCATTTTCAGCTAAAAAATAATATATTTCTATAATATATTGTCTTTCAAAAACAGTATTTATAAACATATACACTATTGCAATGTGGAATTAACAAAATTTTTCTCTGCTACATATAAGTTTTTTTTATGAGAATAGTAATATCCTATTATAATGGATTGCCTTTCCGCAAGATACTTATTATTGTTTTTCCCCCTTTAAAGACCAAACGTCCGTTTGTCCAACACTTTTTTCAGCGACATTTTCTGCTATCGAATCGACTGTTAAAAAGTTTCAAAATGATAAATTCTGATGTAAAATTTCCCAAACGTTTAGAATGCGTCATAAAAATTGCAACAAAATCCACACTGAAATAATTATATTCGTTTATTTGACAAAAACTACCAATTTTTCAAGGCATCAGCTCTTCATTTGATTATTTTCGTCTCTAATTTGTGAAGATATACCTTTCAAAAGTGAAATTCTTGCATCCCTAAATCCTAAGCTTCAAAATCTATATATTAGTTTTCCGCAATATTTTTTTTCATTTTTTTCCAATTTTTATTAAAATTCGTACAAAGGGGTTTTTGGGGCGCTGATGACGAACCGTCGTTCAGATTTTCTATATTTAAGATAGCGGACCCAAAAGTGTTGCCCAAAGTTACCGAAGCATTCTGGTCTTAATTAAAACTCGCACATTAGAGTTTTTGAGGACACCCATGACGAATCCGTAATCAAAATTTAAAAATTAGAAAAGGTGAAACCGATTTGGCTGCCAAAGGTTACTGAAACATTCAGATTTCCATGAAAATTCGCATATGGGTTTTTTGGGGTCGCTGATGACGAATCCGGGAATAAATTATCTGAATTCAAGATAATGCTATTTTGTTGGCATAAGGCTTTAAACCCTTTTCCACGGCAAATTTTCCAGTCGAAAAAGTATCCTTCAGGACTAAATATTGATTAGATTCAATTCTGGAAAATCACTTTTCATTTTTTTTCAACCGTGAGGCTACTCGTGAAAAAAACCTGATCACGGATTCGTCTTCAGCGGCCCCAAAAACCCGCATGTGCGAATTTGTATGAAAATCTAAATGTTTCCGTAACTTTCCACAGCAACATTGAATGGGCAATCTTGCAGTTCTAAAATCTGATTACGGATTCGTCATCAGTGTTCCCAAAAATCCTTATATACATGCACTTATAGGAATTTATTTAAAAATATTGCTTCAATACGGAAAAACATAAATAGCAAAAAAAGTTTGGCCTTTAGCCGCCATATTGGACATTGTCATCTTGAATTTCGGAAAAATGGCCTAGCGATTTTTAGGCTTATGGTCGATGCATGCAAGAATTTTACTTTTTTTAGGTTTATCTTTACAAATTCGGGAAGAAAAAAATAAATTAAAAAATTAATGGAATGAAAAATGAGTACTTTTTATTAAATAAGCGAATATAATTACTTCAGTTTCAATTTTGCTGCAATTCTCATGACCCATTTCAAAAGTTCAGGGAACTTACGTTAGAATTAATTCTTATGAAAATTTTCAACACTCGATTCGGTAGAAAAAATTTCACTGAAAAAAATGGTATGAAAAACCGATGTTTTGTTCTTAACGGGTTGAAAATTCCACAAAAAATTCACAATTTAAACTTCTTTTACTTAAAAGTATCTACTTCTTGGCGAAATCATTTATTCTTATCACAAGAATTATATTTCGACGAATGAGTTAACTTTATAGATTAAAAAGGTTTTGAATAAAATAAGTAAATTTCTTTGGAATTCTTTTATGACAATTGTTGTCATTTAGTTTGATTGTAATGAATGGTTAATGTTATGTAACCTGACAATGAAATCAGTATATAGATGCATTTAGAGACTGAAAATAAAGCAGAGGCCAGGCATACCTATTTATTTGTTAATTTAAATTAAATAAAGCCAATTAATCTATTGTGTAAGTTCCCAATCATTGAAAGTACATTTAATATTTTTATTTGTTTTGAGAAAATGTCCATTAATACTGCAAAGTATGGGTACCACAGATACAAAAAATCATTCTTTTTTGGTAGCTTTTAAATTAAATAATGGATTAATGAATAATGATCCTTTCGAAACTTAACAAGCTTCACTGCAGAAAAAATAATCTCTGAAGTAAGTTTAACAATACGACTTGTAGAACTTTTTGAACCATAAATTCCTCTTTTTTCGCACGTTTTCGGTTAGCATAAGATCTTTTTAAAATGCGTTATACGAATTTTACAGAAACGTTTTCAAATAATTTCAGATATTCTGTGTCCACTAAGGTGCGCCCTAGTAGGATGCTAAAAGAGATACGATTTTATAACAATTTACTACTTATCTTATTATTTTCAATTTGGTAGAATAATAATTACTAAATTTGGTTTTGCCTTTCAGGTAAGCTTAAGCTGTCGTTCAGGGACCCTAAGCAGACCCGGTATGATATTTAAAAATTTAATTTCCTTTATTTTTTGTAAAAATAGTAAGACTGTAATAGATGTTGCGGAATCAAAAATGGACTCGAAATATTACCCTTCATAGGGATTGAAATATCACATTGTGCTCTTCTGTGAACATACCAAAGGATTCGCAATAAATTATTATAAAGTGGTTGTCCTTTATCATCTATGTGATACAGTTGAAATTATTTACATAGAATTTGTTTTTCATGATTGTGCAATATGTTATCATTGAGATCCAACGAAAACATTCTAGAAAAACTAAGTAATATTTGATCAAATTTATGGACGAAAACAAAGCATGCGCATTTTTATTTATAATCATAAAGAAACAGTTAGTTAATAACACACATCCAATAAAATAACTTAAAAGGCCTTTTGAGAAATCCTGTTGTAAATATGACTTAGAAAACCTAAACTGAACACGGACATAAGCCACTATGCTGAAGAATAATCTCAATATCGGTATGGTAAGTTTCTTTTTAATTTCATAAGATTAAATTTGGGAAAAATGAAGAAATTTCCGTCAACAAGTTTTAATTCGAAATTGTTTTGCAAACAGATACTATACTCTGAGACTGTATGTGAGTAGCCATGTACAATTTTTCAACACTCTGTAATAATTCATGAGAGATAAGCTTCAAAAATTTGATTCTATTTTGGTTTTATCGGAAAAGGTGATTTCAAATTATAACTTCTACATTCATCTCTAGATTATTACAAAATTATGAAGTTAAATAGTGTTGAAGGCTTTATGTGTAATAAATCTAGCAAATATACAAAATTGTGAGATAAGAAATCAGAACTCGTTTGCGTTTCACTCAACCTAAAATAATTCAGCTAAGCAGTTACGCTTTATAAAATTCTTGAAAATAAGTTTCCAGTTGTTTAAAATCGTTTCTATACAAAAAAATGAAGATTTTCCTTCTGCTCTTCCTCTGCGTGGTTTTCCTGAATGTTACAAGTGAGTAGACCTAATATAATATAATATTTGTATTTGAAAAAAATCTATGCTTCTCGTCCAAACCAACAACAACAAAAAGTATTTGACCTTTAAGAAATAATTGATTGAATCTCGTTTTTTAAACCCAGAAAATGATTTCAAATTTTATTTGAAATTGGTCGTTTGCTTTTCAAGCTACTCTGTCTTATTTAGGGAGTGTTAAATGCCACGTCGCGTTTGATCGCTGGTGGTAAGAGGCTACGTGGCGCTCGACATGGCCGAAACAGGACTTGGAGCAATATGTAATAGATGCGTCGTTATTAAAAAGTAGTATATTGCGCACCTAGGAGGCAAACTCAGTCTCTTCAATTTCGGGTTTTTTCAAAGTTCTTTGACGAGTTTGGGGGTGAAACTAGGCAGTCCTCCGATGAAGATATGAGGGTGAAACTTTTTTTTGTATCACTCATCATCATTTTCTACTAATATGTGGAAATAAATCTGACAACAGAGTATTTAGAGGATTTTTCGAATTTTTTTTTCTCTTATATTTTTGTCTTTTAACGAGTTTGGGGGTGAAGGCAAGCAGGCTGGGGGTTGTAAAAACACATTCGAGGAAAAAATCCAACGTCTAAGCATTTATTATATTGTTTTATAGCTATTTAAGCGATAGAAATCGATTTTTAATGTATTATGTATTAATATTATGTATTATCGACCGGCCACATTGGCCTGTCGATAGTTAACTGACTGGTAACTCCCGCTGTATCTGTCAGATAGCGCTATCCAACGGTGGATCAACATGAAAGTATCCTGCCTGTCAAATAAATTTATCTGCAGGTTTTATCCAGAGGTGGATCAACCGGCCCTTAATATTTAGAAATTTTATGTACGAGTGTTCGTAGTACTCAAAAATAGAAACAGTTCATCCTAACGACATTTTTATAGAAAAAAAATTACCAAACTTATAGCATTTGCAAAATTAAAAAATAAATCAAATAAATTTTTTAAGCCGAACAACGCAAGGTATGAAATAAAGTCATGAAGCAAAAAGCATTAATTTTTGAAGGCCTTGCAAGATTAGCATAACAACTTTTTAAATGATTCGAAAAAAAATTCAAATTTTCATTGCACAAAAAATAATGAAAAATAAAAACATTCCATTTTGCAGTCAAGCTTTTCTAGATATGAAAAAAATACAAATTAACAAAAAATCGGCGAACAAGAAAGATTTACACATTTATTATTGGTCACTTTTTATAGGACATGTAGTTTCTGTTTAAATCATGATTTGTACTTTATTTTTCAATGTCCAAATAAGCAGCTTCAGACTGAAGTACATGAATATATATATAATCTATTTGATGGATATAACAGAATTAAGGATAATGTGAAAAAGTTTGGATTGTAAACAAAGTTGAATGCGAAGCACGAAATGCGTGATGAGAATGTATTCTTTAAAGCTGAAAGAGCTTTAACTAAAGAGAATTCACAAGCGCCAAATTACATTTTTCGATGCTATGACCTTTAATAACCTTTAATAATCAATATTTGCGTGCCCTAGGTGCGATCAAAATTATGAGTCGCGGAATGAGAAAATAAAAAAACAATTTATATTACTTTGTTCATAAAAAGTTACAGACGTAATGATTAAAGAAAACTAAATGTTAGCTTTCAGAGAAAAAAGAAAAAAACAAAGTAAAGAACTAATTTCAGATCGACAAAAACTGAACCTTCTTACAAAATGAAATTTTACTGAATAAAAAAAAATGTTCATAAGATATGTGAAAAAACAAAACAAATATCAATTATTTAAAGACATATCATAAAATTGAAATATTAGAAGCTAAGCGATAGACTTAACCAAATGGAAAAAAATCCGATTTTTTTATCTCATTTCCATAAAAACCATAATGATCTTTAATTATTTTTTAAGCAATTTAATAATATTTCCAGCAAAGATATTTTTCTTCGCAATTTGAAATTAATCTATTAATTGTGGAAAAATGTACTTTTCAAATAGCAATTTAAGAACAAAATTGGGTTTCTTGGAACAATCTGTTCCTCTACATTGTTAAAAATGTCGGTTGGAAACTTCCACTACATGCACTGGTAGTTTATTTCCGAAACGTAAGGTAACGGTACAATACATAATGTTTTAGTTTCCTAATACTGGCATTAGTACGGTTGGAATTTTATAATAGAATTCCAGGAACTAGAAAAACTTCTGTACCATACTTGCGGCTGCATATCTCGACCTCTGTTGATGCATACAATAAATAAATGTAAATCATTTATCAGAACACATGTTCCTGGCAACAAAAAAAATCAATTTTCTGACGGAGCCAAAACTTTTGTTGATGTATAGTAAATAACGCGTGTATTTATGGAATTCAAGAAATTCATGAAATTTATGAAATTAGTAGAATTCACCAAATATACGGGACTCAAGCAATTCACGGAATTCATGTAACGCCCGGCATTCACGGTTTTCATGGAATAAGCAGATTTTCATTATTTCATATGAATTATTCATTATTTCACGGAACTCACGGAATTTAAGAAATTTACGGAATTCATAGAATTTGCAGAATTAAAAAAATTTACGGAATTCACAGAATTCAAGAAAATCACAGAATTCAACGGATTGAATGAATGCACTGAATTATTAGAATTTATTGAATTACGTAATCCGAAGAATTTACGGAACTCACGGAATTTATAAAATTCAAGAAATTGATGGAATTCGGGAATTTATGCAATTTACGTAATCCATGGAATTCCCGGAATTTATTTAATTCACGGAATTCACGGATTTAACGGAATTGGTGGAAGTTACTGGATGTAAGCAATTAACTCAATTATGCTAATTTGTGAAATTCAAGGTACTCGTGGAATTAATTGAATTTACGAAATTCAAGCAATTTATGAAATTCAACGAGTTCATAAAATTGAATTGAATCACAGAATTCACAATATTGATGAAGTTCCTGAATTGCTACAAATTCCTTGAATTCCATCAATTCCACAAGTTTCATGAATTCCATGAATCACACGAAATTTAGTTAATTCCTTTAATTCCTTGAATTACATTGATTTCGCGAATTCCGTGAATTCCAGGAATTTCGCAAATTCTATAAATTTCGCAAATTCTTTCATTTACATGAATTTTGAGAATTCCCTGAATTCCGTGAAATGCATTAATTTTATGTATCCCGGGCGTTACATAAATTCCGTCAATTCCTTGAATTCCATAAATTACGTGATTACAGTCAATTACTTGAATTTAATGAATTCTGCGAATTTCGTGAGTTCCTGGAATTCCACGAATTTTCAAATTTCGTGACTTCTGTGAATTTCATAAATTCCTCATATTCCGTAATTTTCGTAAATTCCTTCAATTCCACGAATTCCGTGAATACTGTGATTTTCATGAATCCTGGGAATTTCATGTATTTCGCAAATTTCATGAATGCCTGAAATCCCTTGAATTCGATGAATTTCTTAAATGTTTGCAATGTTACGAGTCTTGCAGATATGTTGTAGAATTCCAAAAACTTTAAAAGTGTACAAATGACCAACTGTCAAACTAAACGTAAAAAAGTTCCTTTCGATTAATTATTAGGAAAAAGACAATTCTTTAAACAAATCGAAAGTGTTTATGCAATTGAAAATCAGTTTTAATATTCCTAAAACGATTTCAGTTGTCGAATAAAAACAATTTATGGCAGAGCAGAGCAAAACAAAACTGATATGTGTCAATTTTTGCACAAAATGGTCTATTTCAGAGGATGTTCACCAAGAAAAGTTATAAATTAAAATTTATATTATCTTAAAAATCTAGAATTATGAGTTTATTTAAAGAGAAGTGCATGCTTAAATTTTTATCTGAAATCCGAAAGGTTTCCTTGAAATCACGTAGTAATCACTTTACTGTTAAGGCGCTCACTACGGCTTGAGTTTTAGTCCATATATTACGAATGACAACTCTTCTATGACCATTATCAATAGTTTGATGTCAAATTTTACCACAAAATCTAAAGGGCTAAATACAGTTTCTTATAGAATGGTTTTTCATAAAATATTTTTTTTTATTAATTGAAAATATGATGCATTTTTTGAACCTGGGAAGGAGGAAACCGCCACGGTGAGTGTACGGTGAATGCCCTTTAGATTATGTCGCTAAAATATGACATCAAATAATTCTTAATTGTAGGAGAAAAGTTATAATTTGTAATACATGGACTAAAAATTAAGCCCTAGAAAGCCCATTGCTTGTTGCAACAATAGCTACCCAGTTAGCACAAGGTTTGGCGATATCGTAAATAAGTCGTAATGATTTGACGATGTCTTTACGATATCGCAAAGACACTGAAACGACATGGACATAGTATGTCGTAAAGATGTAACGATATCGTAACGATGTCGTGAAGACGTCGCCAAATTTTGTTCTCACTGGGTGAGCATTGTTAAAATTGGAAAAGGGTTAACCTACATTGACCCTAACAGTGTGGAACTTAACTAAACTCGATTTTTCAATCACCAATAAATCATCACTAAATCGTATTTAGCTACTAAAAGTTATTTTTGCAGTAAGAAGCTTCATTTTTTTTCAGTGTTACATGCAACATTCAAAGAATGGTTCAGATCACTTGGTTATAATAGTAATAATCGTTTTGATGTTCGTCGAGGAGACTTCGTTTCAGTGTATATTCAAAATCAGGGCGTTTTAACTGGTACACTAGAGGGACCACTTGAAAAACCTGAAAGACCTACTGGAGGTTCTACAGATGATCACCTTTTTGTACGATTGCCGACTGGCGTGGTTTTTTATGCGGACTTATTTCATCATCTTAATATTACTCATGACCTTCTGGAGCCATATGACTGCTATTTTATAGAAGGAAGAGACAACACTTTTTTCTCAGGAGAGCTTGATGGAGAGAAACCTACTAAACCCAAGAATGTTTTGGTGGCAAAGAACATTCCTCATCATCATCGCACTCTTTTTAAGTGGGCAGATTTAGTTAATTTTATTGGTTTAGTTCCTAGCTGGGCATACCGGAATAAGCATTAGTTCGTTTCTATTTTTATGCTATACTGCTTAGAATTTTCTCTTTTTCTCTATGTAAGCTATCACAGACTCAGTGGCAGTATTTTATAATTCAGAGTTTCTAAAAAAATACCCATTTTGAAATTTCCTGAGATTTTCCTAAACTTTAACTTACTGATTTTTTATTTAGCCTGACGTGATCTTTTTTGTGTAAGAGTAACCCTACAAAATAAAATGTTAATACAAAAAATGCTTTTCGGCATTATTTGTGTTTTATCAGCATCTTGGTGCAGTGTACACTTATGAACATTAGATAATCCCCAGTAATTAAAAAGCGATTCAAACGAATTTAAAGTTAAGAGGAAGTAGCACGAGTTATAATCAGGTTTTTGGAACTTTCCGGATTCATGAATGTTTTATCAATAAACATCACACAACTCCATTTCTGAAATTAGCCCACACTAATATTTGACAGAATAGCTCTTCTCTCTTGCAGGCTAACTTTAATTCCAATTAGAGAATTCTATACGACATGACATAAGAAAATTGTTTACCAAACATAACCTCAAAATAAAGACATGAAGGGTCAAGACGGATAAGACCAGGAATTTATTCTAATAATTACATTTGGGATTTGATGTAATTCCGACCTATTAAGACACTCTTAATTCCAGAAAGTTCTACAAACTAGATTATAAATCCTGCCAATCCTTATTAACTTAAAATTCTTTTTAATCCGTTTTCATGTACTGGGTCATAATCGTTGTCCATGCATGCCCATTTCTTATAGCCCCTTTACAATTATAGAACTCGTCAATCTAACCTCAAATATCAAATGTGATAAGCTTGTAATTTCTTATGTCCAATGTAAACCAAAGAAGCAAGCGTATTTTTATCCTCAGTACACGATATACAAATATTAAAAAAAAATAATAATAAACAAGTTTAGTGCTAACAGTCATGCTTTGTTCTATGAACTTCATTTCTGTTTATCAAAAATTCGATGACAAATTCAGGGTTTTTCTGACAGACCCTGACTTCCGTTGACCATTTCAATATTCCTTGAATATGACCCTGATCGTAATATTATCCTTATTTTCTGATTCTGTAGAACGATACATAAGTGAACCAGCCATGATTTTATACTTATAATGCATCAATTTATATAGCCGTAACTTTTCTGTTATTAAAATTAAATATTTGTACCTTTCCTGACCAATAGTTTTGAGTATTACATATTTCTTTATAACCTTATTCTTCAGAAATCTATTAACTCCTAAGGACAATCTAAAATAAAAATAAAACAATATGTTTCTTGATAACATACGATAATAACTTGAGTTGTTGGTAGCGTTCTCGACCAGGCTTGTAAGCATCAGGCTATATTAGTTCTTTTTGGTTTGTTGGTCAACCTATTTAAGGATGCATTTCCTAGAAATGAGGTGATGGATTCAACAACTCTTTAAGCGCTCGAAACCGCGTCAAAGTTTGGTCCACTCGGGACAATCTATCGATAAAAAAAGTTTCATAATCATAAAAATATACCTTCTTATTCAGCTTGACGCGGTCGAAAAAATTCTCTTATGAACATCTCTTTTCGACAATTATCACTTAAGATAAACTATAAAAACCTAGAAAATTTTCTTATCAAAAATCATTGTTTTATCAAACACGACCCGCGATTATTTGGCCGTTTGTTGGTAAAAATGCTTTAAACTTGTATTGTGTATTCTCAATATATAAACGATGCCAATAAGCAACGCATTTTGTTTAAAAAACTAATATGTTTCTTTTCGTTTAATAACAAATCAATTACGAACGAAGCCCACGTTTAACAAACTTCGACCAGTAAGTCGTTCATCGAAAGAATGTAAGTTGAAATAAAGTATTTCGAGAAAATTGTTTACTCGATTTTGAGAAACTTTTCCCGAAAATTTAAAGGAAATTGGTCAAAAATTGTGGAAATGGCAGCAAGATGAAGTGAACGTACCCTGCCGCTAGAGAGTTTTGTTGCCGTTTGCCGCTGCTGCTTTTTGACTGAAGTTGGCCGCACAAGAAAATCCGTTACAGTGCGCTGGAGACGTCTCCCGGACGTACCGTCCGTCCACGAATAAATAAAGCCAACCAATTACCTGCATCTAGGCGTGCTGCTGCGGTCCGTCGCGGTACTTTCTCAAGAGCGTTGCAAGCTGGTGTAGATAGCGGCGTACTTGTGTGTATTACTTCTCAGATGGAAGCAGCATGGCGGACTCTATGTGATTGGTTGGCTGGATAGGTTCGTGCACGGACGGCATGTCCATGAGCCGTCTCTAGGACACTTCAACGGATTTTTTTTGCGAACACCTTCAGTAACAAAGACCAATAACCGGAGCACTGTAGCGAAGGTGTGCATTAACTTCAACTAGCTGCCATTTTCACAATTGTTTGCCGATTTTCTTAAACTTTTGAGGAAAACTTTCTTAAGGTCTAGGGAACAACTTTCTTGAGATAAGCTACTACAAGTAATACTTTTTCGATGACCGATCCATTGATCGAAGTTGGCAAAACGTAGTTTTCGTTTGGAATCAATTTGTTATTAAAAAAAAAAATCGTGTTTTAAACAAACTGAGTTTCTTATAGTCATGTATTATATACTGGTAATACATCATATACCTTTCAAGCATTTTTATCAATAAATGGCCAAATATTTGCGAGTTGTCTTTTATCTAACATCGATTTTTATCGGAAAATTGTCTACATTTTTATTGTTTATCTGGAATAATAATTGTCGAATGAAAAAGTTACAGAAGAAAAAATTATCGGCCGTGTCAAATAATCTCACAAGGAAATTAGCAAAGCTGCGTCTTTTGAATTCTAATTAGAAATTCATTTAGGGGCAAAGATTGCTTTAAACAAATTTGACCGAAGGCCTGTATAACATGACATCATCTGCTTTCAACTAGCTTAACTAAATTAAAACTAAAAATTAGAAGGCAACCAACCAAACCCCCTTCCTTCTGAGATTAAAATAAAATTGCGTTGCTGTTTCTGCCTGCCCAAAATTTTATTTTTACTTTCAATTATTTTTTTCTTTGAAAAGGGGACTGTATGAGTGCCGAAACGATTGTGATTGTTTTTTACCATTTTTTTACGGTTTAATAATAATAGAAATACAAAGGACGAAAAAACTAAAAAAGAGAAGAAAGGGAATTTGGTTTGTTGTCTTCTCATTTTTCTTTCCTCTTTTTTATTTTTGTCTGCAGAAAAAAAACTTCTTTTTTTTTTAAGAAAAAATATTTTTTTTCAGATTTCAAAATAAAGATTTTATGGTATTTGTGCAAATTTGATCGTTGTATCATTGCTTTCATTTTCAGGAATTTTATACGTTAACTTGATTATTTGACATTAAATACGATTTTTAATTTGATTTCATTCTCATTTTAATTTATAAATTTTTTTATGGTAAAATTATATTGGCCGTATAAAATGCATGCTTCTCTGCGAAGATAGGAACTAAGTGTGCAGTTTGACCAAGAACATTTTTTGCTGCAATAAAATTAGATAATTTAGATAAATTTTTTCCTGTTTGTTGATAAAAAGCGAATATTTTTTATTAATATCTTTATTATTTGAGGTTGATAGATCTTGAAAAATTTTAAAAACAGTATCATACGGATCCATAGACTTTAGCAATTTCCAACTCTTTTCATATCAAAAACAAAATTGTCTTCTACAGTGTCAAATTTAAATACATGTATTCTAAGCCTTGTTCATGAGGATTTAATATTTATTTTCACAAAAAATTAATATGATAACAAATGAACACATACGACGAATCTCGTATTTTTATCTTCGCAGAAATTTTCATTTCATCCGTAAGCATTTTTTATAATTATCTAGCTATCACGTGGTATTTATTCTTGTTCTTTCTCCACGTCAAAAGAGTGAGATGTGATTTCGATTTTTTAAATTAGAAAAATATGATAGTTTACAATTTACGATTCAGAAATAGTATATTTCTTGAGACGGTAAAATTAAATTTGTTAAGCTTCAAAAGTTTGAATTTTCAAATGCAGTGAAACTCTTTTATAGCGCCGATTTTGGAGCTGACAGTGGGTGGGAACTAACGCATTATAGCCCGCTTCGATTTTCTTTTTTCACGCTTGAGTGCTCGCCTGAGTGATAACCTCAGACCCCGCGATCCACGCGCTTCTCCTGTTATGGCTACCTGGAGTGTGGCGTCAATTCTCAGAACGGCTATAGTAGGGAAGGCTATTTAGGGGTTTCACTGTAAATTTAAATTAATATTTCAAAGTTCCTTAAAAACACTTAAAATTCTAAATGCGTATTACAAATATTTGAAAATCTGTTCAAATTTTTGAAATTCTTTGAAATTTCCTAACTATTTTAAGTAAGTTCTTTAAAATCCATTAACAGATCATAAAATCCGTTGAAATTGTATTAAATCTAATGATTTTTCTTGAAACCTACTGAAATATTGAAATTTCGATGAAATCCTTTGAGATTTTAGAAATTGATTAAAATACGAGGGTGGATTGATAAGTTTCCGGCCTGACCAAGAGATGGCGCCACTAGGCCTACCTTGAGGTGGCGTTCTATAGTACCATCCTTAGATAGC
>NC_046657.1:162288002-162291276 GCF_010883055.1 Belonocnema kinseyi
TGTATCAGCCTTGGAGGAGATTATGTTGAGAAATAAAAAAAAAAAATCTTAAAAACGTTGTTTTTCTTAGTCAGGCCGGAAACTTATCAATCCACCCTCGTACATTACTGAGGCAAGGCTTTAAAAGCCGTTGAGATTACTTTAAGTCTCCGTAATCATATAATATGACTGCATTTTTTTGAAGTTTTTTTTTTTTAATTTATAGAAATATTATATGCTGTTTATAATATTTTTAAAAGTATTTAAACGCGTTAAAAATCACTTAAAATTATCTCATCAAAATGGTTTGAAATCTATAACAGTTCTTAAAATTCTTTGCAATCCCATAAATTTATTTCTAAACACTAAAAGTAATTGAAATCTTTATAATAATATTAAATTACTGATTAATTATCATATTAGATTTTTATAGTAATATTCAGTTGTTAAAATCTTTTGCGATTCTTTGAAACCCTTAAAATCTGTTAAAATTTTTTTTAATTTTCTGAAATATTACAAATCTGTTGACTTTTTTTTTTTAAAATGAGGGTGTTTTTATTGGAATTTTATCGGGTGGGTCGCTGCATCTCAGTTCACTTCTGAATACTAATTCTTACGAATAATAAGTAATATTTGCATTTCCATAAAAAGAAGATGTTTTTAGAAGAAAAAACCTAAGCTTTTTTAACAGAAAATAAAAAAGAACCCCAAGTTCAAAGACAAATTTATTTACTTTATATTTAGAAGAGTCCTTAATAATTTAAATGCTTGGATTTTGAAATTAAGTATTAAATATTTAAATTATACGTCTTTTTAGGCTTGAAAGTTTTTATATTTTATCACTTGAAAAAATGTTAAAATATTATTAAATTTGTAAAATTATACATTCAGCAATCAGTCACTTCCCAGGATTCGCGCCTAAAATTTCTACAAAATAGCATGTTCGAAACTAGTTGATTTTTATATTTATTGTTAAATTAAAAAATCTCAACTTGAGATTATTTCCCGTTTGAGAATGCTTTTAAGAACAAAAGTTTAAATAATTGTTTGAGCATCTCGTGTGAAAATAATTCCTGGCAGAATGGAATTATTCTAGCGCCAGTAAGGGAGTATTCGTGGTTGTCTGTTCACACCGAATTAGATTGGCGCTATCTATACCTACTAGATAGAAAAGTCCATCACGCAGTTCTATGTAGACCCGCTAATGTCGCTAGCCAGAATTGGACATCATATTGATATAAAAATTCCGTCTAAAATCTAGCTTGGCTCTAGAAAGTACTTCTATTTGGACTTTGAAAAAGAAGGCATCATTTGACAACTAATTAATAAAAGATAACAAATTACATTTATTGCATATAATCGCGCGACTTTTAAAGTTTTGCCAATCTTCCGCTACGTTGCCGCAGTGATCAAATCGAAGGGAATAAAACGAATAAAGTTGCCTGTGTTGTCAGTGCTGTCTCGTAGTGCAGATTTGTTAATTTAATTCATCACTAAGTATTTTATGTGTCAATAGTGTAGGAAACAGCTCTATTTATATATGTCTAAAATTATATATTACATAGTCAGTATGGCATATGAAATTGGCAGACGTATATTTCCTAACCTCCAAATTTAGATTAAAATCATTGAAAAAGTAAAGTTATTGAAGAACCTTATTATTAACTGTTATACTGTAGCTTACTAATTGATCTTAAGATAGTAGCGAGATAAAACTAATATTAACGAATTTATTTTATTTTTAGTCGTGCAGCTATTTATAGTTACTTGTTGTTCATGATCGATTGATCTGACGCATTTTACATTCTTTATTGATAAAATCTTGGAAGATGGACAAAGCTAACATAAAAAATTATTCCTGAATAAAGATACTTTATTGTTTGGTTTTACAGGAAAGTGATTTTTCTTTTCGTATGTCATGTATCCAGCACTCATGTATATTAAAATCATATATTTCCTATCCTCAAATTCTATGCAGCGCCACTAACAACATTCAACTTTCATCATGCAATGCAATTTCAAAACTGCTACCAAAAAATATGGCAACAAAAATCTTCGGGCACATTCTCTTCGCGCGCTGTGCACCCAAGTTTGAGCGCGCCTAGGGCGCGCGAGTGTTAGTTCACTCTCTTCGCGCTCGATTATGTATTTACCTCGCGCTACGCGGTTGGTCTTTATATTTTCACACATTCTTGCGCAAACGACGAACCGACAACTGTAATTTTGTGATTTTAAACTCTCTTTCGTTAAAGCTCTTTTGACTTTAACGAACACATTCTCATCACGTATCTCGTGCTTCGCACTCGATTTTGTCCAACATGTCAACTTTTTTACATTATTCACAACACTTTTATATAACTTATAATACATTTTTTATGTAACTCTGCCTGGGATTACTTATTCAAAAATTTAAAAATAAAAAATTGTATTTATCATGATTATTTTTGTATTTGTTTCTTATTTTGCTTTAAGTTTTATTCTAAACTGCTCTGAAACATGCATCATTTCAATAAATGTATATCCTTACAATTCTTAATATGCATAAAAATTGAATTATACTAATTCTTATTTCCTTGTTTCTATAATTTTTTTATTTTTAATGTTGTTTTTTACGATTAAATAAAAACTACTGCGCATCTGCATATTTTCTAAGGCAGTAACCTGTATAGGGTCCTATATAGAAGCCTATGTCCTCTTTTTTCTTTTCTTTGTTTTTTCCAAAAATTTAATTTTTGCATTTTTTATCTTATGTTTTACGATTAAAAGAAAATCTACTCGTCCTATCGAAAAATAATTAATAATAAATTTATAGGTCTTTTTAGGCAAAGAACTGTTGTCTGGTAATTTAAGTTCATACCTTGTGTCGTTATTTCAAACAAACTTAATATTTTTATTTTGAATGTTATTTTTTATGACTAAAGCAAAAACTACGTCTCCTATTAAAAATTATAGCTCTTTTTTGGACGAACAATTTTTGTCAAATTTTTTTCGTAGCTTATATCGAAAAGTGATTTATTATACTAGGCAGTCTGATAAGTCCCTGAAAAATGAAAGAAGGAGACGTTTTATTGGCCAAAGTCGGTTTTATTTTTCAACATACTCTCCTTTTAGGTCGATACAGCGAATCCAACGATTTTCTAACTTTTTCATACCGTCCGAAATGTACTCGATCAAAAGGTCTCCAAAAGACGCTTCAGTTTCAGCTATGAGCTTCTCATTTGAGTAAAAACGCTTACCGGTGAGCCATCTCTTCAGGTTAGGGAACAAGTAATAGTCGCTGGGGGCCAGGTCTGGT
>NC_046657.1:162291376-162298365 GCF_010883055.1 Belonocnema kinseyi
GTCATTTGAAGGATCAAGCTCGACGAAAATGGTTCACATTAGTGAATACTAATGCCATCTCTTAGAATTTTCAGGTACTTATCAGACTGCCTAGTAAATTTGTGGTTCTTTCCAGGGCGCGTAATTTGAGCTTTTTCATTTTTTTCGTATCTTGCATAGTTTGACCAAAAAATGGAATTTTTGAATTTTTCATTATTCTTGGTACGATCAAATTTGGAATGTTCAACTTTTCGAACAAATTAAAAAATTTGTTATCATAGTTCTGAAGGGCTTTTAAAAATCAAAGTTTTTCTTCTCTTGACTTTTTTTTATATCGTGCGTTGTTTGGCTTCAAATATTCATTTTAGTTTGTTTTTTTTTGGATTTTGAAAATGCTCTAACTCTGATAATTTTCTTTTTATAGAAAAAAGTCTTGGGGATAAATTTTTTGAGTTTCTGAGTACTATGAACAACCTCACATAGAATTTTTAAATGTTTAAAAAATGTGGTTTCAAACATTATTGGTACGATCAAATTTGGAATTTTCAACTTTTCCACCAAATTAAAAAAGTTGTTATCATAATCTTGTAGGGCTTTCAAAAAGCAACGTTTTTTTCAAAATTTTTTTCCTATCATGCGTTTTTTGGCTTAAAATGTTCATTTTAGTTTTTTTTTTAATTTTGAAAATGCTCTAACTTTGACAATTTTCTTTTTATAGAAAGAGTCAGAAGGATATATTGTTTAAGTTTTAAAGTTGTATGCACAACCGTGTATAGAATTTTTAAATCTTGAAAAAATGTGGTTTCAAAATTTTTTTGTACGATCCAATTTGGAATTTTCGACTTTTTGACCAAATTAAAAAAGTTGTTATCATAATCTTGTAGGGCTTGTAAAAAGCAACGTTTTTCTCCTTAAGACTTTTTTTCGTATCATGCGTTGTTCGGCCTAAATTGTTCATTATAGTTTTTTTTTTTGGATTTTTAAAATGATATAACTCTAGTAATTTTTGATTTTTCGAAAAAAGTCATAAGAATAAATTGTTGAATTTTTTGAATACTATGGATAACCGTACACAGAACTTTTGAATTTTAAAAAAAGTGGCCTCAAAAATATTTGAAATGTGCCCACTTTTTGAATTTTCATTCAAAAATGGCTGGCTAACGAACCTAAACTTTATTTTAGGACACTAAACAAGTGTACCAAAGGGCAATCTAATAGATTACTTTTTTCAAAAGTTATCATGTTCACAGACAGACAGGCAGACATACATACATACAGATAGACATACAGACATACAAACAGACATATTCGTGAAATCCTGTTTTTCGGATTCAGGGGGTCTCTAGCACTTTCGAGAATTGACACCGCTCCGCATATAGATCTAAAGGAGCTGCGCGGGGTGCGCGGGATCTGGGTCTGTCCCTCAGACGAGCACTCAGGCGTGAAAAAACAAAAGCGAAGCGGACTGTAATGAGTTAGTCCCTACTGTGAGCCCCAAAATCAGAGCTATGGAAGAGTTTCACTGCACTAGAATTACATCTTTTCTAGATAATCAGGGCCTACTCCTCTTTTCAATTAAATCTTTATTCGGAGTAGAACATTGAATAATTCCAATATTTTTTGTATAAGGTATTTTTTTATTCTAGCCCCAGCATTTGAAAAAAACGTCTCACATAAAACCTATTGAAATTAACTAATTTTACACTCCAAATAAAAATTTGATTCAATGCATGAATAGGCCCTAATGATTTAAAAAATATTTAATTCTAGTATTTATTGTGTAAAATGAAAACTCAATTTTGTGGTTGGCTCCTGGTTCCAAAATTCTTAATAAATTTTAAAATCTCCTGAGCTTAAAATTAATCTTTTAAAATAAAACCTGTACCGTAATTTTATTTCTCATCTTTTTAAATGCTATCAAAAATTTACCAATTATATATTGTAGAAGCGAAATGTTAAGAACAGAGAAAATAAAAGTCATAGAAAATAACAATTTTTTGTGAAACAAAATTTATTTCCCAACATAATCTTCATTAAGCTCAATACATTTGGTCCAGCGATCTTCCAGTTTTTGTATTCCTTCGGAAAAAATCTTTAATTTATCTCTACAATCTACTACACGAATGAAAAAGTTAAATTTGCTGTAAACGAGTATTTTGCAGAGGTGGATAAAAGTTTGTTTTCCGTAGGAATAAAAAAACTGGAAGATCGCTGGACCAAGTGCATTGAGCTTAATGGAGATTATGTTGAGACATACATTTTTTTCATAAAAAATTGTTATTTTATATGACTTTTACCAAACTTATCAATCCACTCTCGTATAAGCTTTAATTTAAAAATAGTTCAAAAATCTAATTAAAAGTTTGGCCTGAAAGTTATTTTTCACATAGGCACAACATTTTGTCGCTCTGTGTGAGTAGCTAAGTTGGGTCATTCAAAACTTTACAAAAATATATGAAAGAGATACTTAAAGTAATTGATTTGATTTTACTACTTTTTTAGCCGGGACAAGATACTTTATATTAAAGCCTCGAAATGTTATTCAAGGTGATAAACACATTCTAAAGTTTAATAGTTCTAAAGGTTTCTTGAGTAATAGATCCAATACATGTGACAAATTCTCTGATCAGGGTTGAAACACATAAATCAGACAATACATTAACGCTAGAAAATTCTCAAAAATATTATTTCTTGACAAAGTCATATATACGTGGTAGAGAAGGGTTGATTCTATAAGTTAAGGGTTGAAGACCAAAAATCGGAGTGGATATTTTCGAGAATTTTCTAGTGTTGATGTAGTCTCTGATTGTTGGGCTCTTAGAAAATACTCTGATTTTTCGGCTTCAACCCTTAACTTATAAAATCAACCCTTCTCTACCACGTATATATGACTTTGTCAAGAAATAATATTTTCGAGAATATTTTAGTGTCGATGTAGTCTTTGATTTTTAGGCTCCTTGAAAATACCCACTTCAATTTTTGGGTTATAACCCTTAACGCATAAAATCAACCCTTCTCTACCACGTACATACGAATTTGTCAAAAAGTAATATTTTTGAGAATTTTCTTGTGTTAATGTAGTCTCTGATTTATGGGCTCCTCTAAAATATCCACTCCGATTTTTGGTCTTCAACCCTTAACGTGTAAAATCAACCCTTCTTTACCATGTATATATGACTTTGTCAAGAAATAATATTTTTAAGAATTTTCTAGTGTCAATGTATTCTTTGATTTTTGAGCTCCTCGAAAATACCCCCTCTGATTTTTGGGCTACAACCCTTAACGTATATAATCAACCCTTCTCTACCACTTATATATAACTTTGTCAAAAAATAATATTTTTGAAAATTTTCTAGTGCTAAAGTAGTCTCTGATTTTTGAGCTCCTTTAAAATATCCACTCCGATTTTTGGGCTTCAACACTTGACGTTGAAAAACAGTCCCTTTTTAACAATCAAACATAATTTTGTGCAGACCAATCTTTTTCTGAATATTACAGTGTTACTATAGTCTCTGATATTTTTCAAATTTTATGGTTCAAATGGAGTCTCTAATTTTTGGGGTGTTCAAAAATGCCAATATCAAGGTTTAAGTTTTTATTATTAGGTTGACGTTTTTTTACACAGGGGTGGTTTTTCTAATATAATGTTAAGTGCATTTGAAACTCTAAAATGGTGGTTTTTTGAAAATAGGGTGTAGTTTTTAAAAATTTTTTTATGCATTTTAGAGCGCAAAATAAGCCCAAAATTCTGATGTTTATTGTTTTTTCCGAATTTAATTTTTGACATAGGGGTTGGTTTTATATTTTGTAGGGGTGGTTTTTGGAAATTGGTTATTGGTGCGTTTAAAAGTCCAAAAAAAGACCAAAATTCTGACGTGTTTCATTTTTTTTCGTACAAATTTTATATAATGGAGGTGCTGGCTTGATTCAAGTCAGCACCTCCACTTAAGATTTGAATTTTCACAAAAAGTAGCGGAGCCAAAAAATCGGCAATATAGCCCAAAAAAAGACCAAAAAAGCCCAAAATTCTGACATAAAGAAATTTGGGAATTTCATTTGTGAAAGTGCTAGCTTGATAGACCTTGAAGAATACGACCATATCCAGTGGTGTAGTCCTAAAAGAAAAGTTGTTCAGTTTGTGACGGGATGGGGCATAAAATTAAGTTTTGAAAGAAAGGGGGGGTATAAATGAAAGCAACGTCACAAACTTAGATAACATTTAGGACTTAAATCCAGTAAGAAAATTTAAACATATTTTCAAGTAAATGTTTTTTTTCATATTGAAAAGGTTTTTGGTACATACACTTTAGGGTCGGATATAATATCGTTTGAATAAAAATCATATCGTTTGGTTGAAAATTTAATCATTTTGTAGAAAATGCTGAGAACCTGAGAATTTTCTTTGATACCCTCATTCGATTCTCAGGTATCAAAGAGAGAGCACATGTTCGTGGGTGCTGTCAATTTCTACCACTTAAATTTTTCTTGCCTTGATAAGGGTACTGTACGAGTACCGAAACGTTGGTAATGCAATTTTATTTATTTATTTTTTTCATTTTATTTTATTGCAATTTGATTATAATAAAAATAAAGAAGACGAAAGAAAGAAAAAGAGAAGGAAGGGGGTGTGGTTAACTGCCTTCTCATTTTTCTTTCCTCTTTTTTATTTTTGTCCAAAAATTTTATTTGTATTTTGTTTTTTTTTTCAGATTACAATAGGATTTTTTTTTCTTGTTTGTTTTTTGCCGTCTAAATTTAGTCGTTGGATTCTTGTTTTATTTAACAGTATTTTGCATCAATTTGATTACTGGACGTGAAATGGGATTTTTAATTTGGATTTTGGTCTAATTTAAATTTCTTAAATTTTAATTTAATAGTTGAAAATTCTAAATATTTTCTTCTTAATGAACTTTTGTTTCACAAATTTTACTTTTTCGTACAAAACTCACCTTATTGGTTAAAAATTCAACAATTTGGGTGTCATAAAAAGTCATCTTTTTTATCAACAATTAAAATGCCCTGCTAGAAATTAATTTTTTTAGTTTAAGGTTCATTTCTATGGTCGAACATTGATCTTTTTTCGTTGAGAGCTCAAGTTTTTAATTGAAATTGATGTATTTTGTAAAAAAGTTATCTTTTTGGGTAGAAAATTCAACTATTTGGTAGAAAATTTATATATTTTGAAGCAAAAATTGTATTTTTGGGTAGATAATTCTTCCTGTTTGTTGGAATTGCAGCTTTTTCGTTGATCATTTAAATATTTTGTTCAAAATTCATCTTTCTTGATTAAAAATCATCTTTCTTTTGTAAAAATTTATCTTTTTTTACTTAAAAGTCTACTTTTTTCTAAAAAATCGACTTTCGAGCTGAAAAACTTTATTCTTTTGTTGACAATTAATTTTTCATGGTAGAAAAGTCATCTTTCTTCGTTCGAAATGTACTTCTTTTATTAAAATTGAATGGTCTTCTAAAAATTCCTCTTTTTAGGTTTAGAATATTACTCTTTGCTTAAACCCCTATTTTTTTAATAACTTGTCTTTTCGACTAGAAAGACCACCTGGTTGGTTGATCATGCAATTGTTTGATTGAAAATTTTTTATTTTTTAAATTCTTTTTTTTTTCATTGAAAATTCATCTCTTAGGGTACAGAATCTTTTTTTGGTTGAAAGTTAACCTATCTTGTTGAAAATGCAATATATATTGGCAACGTTTATTTCGGTGGAGGTTAAAAAAGCCCAATATTGGTAATGTAGTTAATGGATAGTCCAAAACTTTAATAATATATACTAATTTATTCAGGGCTTTGCATTATTTAAATTTCCAAAGCATAATTTTCAAAGAGTTCTAAAATTAGGAAGAATATTTGATTTGATTTAAGTCAAATTTCCGATAAAAAGAAGCTTCGATTTTACAAGATTACGTGAAAATTTCAATTTATGAAATTTTTGCGCTATCAATTTTGAATATCAAAATTTGAAAATAAATAATCTTACTTTAGCATAAAATTGATCTCTAAATGATTCAAAACATTATTGATAACAAATGTGAATTGTAAATTTAATGATAGGAAATAATTATGTTCTTACCATTTTTCCGCCGCAATCGAATTTGTAAACTTTCTAACATTTTAAACGAGATAAGAAGAACTAAATTATGGATAAAAATTTGTTTTTCAAGATTGTACTTCAAAGTTATTTTTCTTCAAACTGATTAAATTATAATTATTTACACCTCTCATCTATTTTACCCTCCTTCGTTCAAGGTTTACGCCAAGCTCATCGAAAATATACTTCACTACTTTCCAAATGAAATAATTTTAAAACAAAAATCACAAATACTTACGGAAATTTATATTTTTATTAATAACGAAAATATTGTTGAAAAGCTATTTCAATTCTCAAAATTAAAATTTTTTAAAACGGTTTCGATGGTTAGGAAAAAGTGCAGCTTTGTAGGATAAACTATGAGCTTATTTATTATATTAAATTGATAAATATCTCAATTTTTTTTAACTAAAAATGTATGTAGTAGATAACATATAAAATTGTTAGTTGTATTTTACGTCCATATCGCATAAAGGAGATTAAATAGAAACTTTGAAATGAGACTTACTTGATTCTAGAAAGCTACTCTTCATCAAATACAAAAAAAAAGAAAAATTTTTATGCAAATAGTTGATTTGTTTATCAGAAGGATGAAATTCGGACAAAAAAGATTAATTTTCTGCAATCAAAGTGCGATTTTCAACCAAATTGTTAACCTTTTAAGAAAATATGTGAATTTTCAATTGAAAAAGATAAATTGTTAACCAAAATCTGAATATATACATTTTGAGTTAATTTTTTACAGAGAAAACTCATTTTCCACCAAGTAGGATTACCTTTCTACTTTATTTTTGAAAATCGCAATTAGTATTAATAACAAATAACAGTATAGAGCCACTAGCAAGGTATTAGGAATTTATTTCTCTAAAAAAACGAAATCAATTTGTTGAAAAATGGCAAAAGAAT
>NC_046657.1:162298465-162301498 GCF_010883055.1 Belonocnema kinseyi
AGAGGGAGCTCTTCTTAATATTTTGACACCAAAATCATGTCGATACACCTTACCGACTGCGAGTAAAGCCACCCACGCTTTAACTTGACAGACTGTAAAAAGGACGATATATCTTTGGATTTCATTCTATTCCTTTGGACCTTACTCCAAATAAATATATTTCTAAAATTTTTAGATTATATCTCTTGTACGAAGATAAATCTCCTATCAAAGAAGAGGAATTTTCAACATATACAATAATACTGAATAAAGTTTTCAAAAAACATAGAATAGTTGGATTTTTAGAAAACAAAAAAAAAATTTACACGAAAAAAATGACTTTTCAATAATTTTTTTCAAGTTTCAACCAAAAGGATGAATAATTTATCAATTTTTGAACGAATTTTGAAACGAATATGTATAAAAATATTCAACAGAATTATTATTTAATTTTAAACTGAAAAGACAAATTATCCACAAAAACATGGACTACTGAACACATAAATATGATTTTATTATAATTTTCTACCAAATTGTGGAATTTTTAAGCGAAAAAAAAAATGAATTTTTTCACAAAGTACTAGAATTTCAACATAAAAGTTGATTGGAAAAAAATATTTTAAATTTTCAACTATAATATTACAATTTCATTAAAAAATTTTTGTTAGAAAGTCGCTCTAGTTGTTATTTCAAACACGCGATTTCTCTTTTAACCAAAAAGCATATATTTTCAACCAAGAAGAATTATTTGTTACCAAGAAAGAACCATTTTTAACAAAATATATGAATTTCATCCAAAAACTTGAACTTTTAACTAAAAAAGATGCATTTTCAACCAAAGATTTTTAACCTTTATTTCAACCTTTTTTAAAATTGTCTACCTTCAAATAACAACAATGAATTTAAAAAACAGCAGCTTAATATTTCATTAAAAATATGACATTCCAACAATCAAGTTGAATTTTTTTACAAAATGCTTGAATTTTGTCCAAAAATATATGTAATAGTAGCCTTTTTTATAATAAAAAAATAACTTTTACGTGAAAACATGGTTAGGTTAACGTTATATCCACTTGTGCCCCCCCCCCCTTCCGTCACTACTACCAACCTTCGATTTAAGTGTTGCTTTTCAAGGTCACAGGTATGTTATGGTCATTTATATCGATGCCGTCAAAAATTATGACGTCATAAATCTATAATAGCCATTACATACCTATGAGCTGAACAAGAGAACCATTTTATATCGCATTTAGGCGATGTATATCCCCACGTTGCGTTTGGTCGATGTACAGCTCTACTTCGCGTTTGGTCACCGCACAGCTACAGGTTTTGTATTTAGGCATATGGCCTTGAGCTACACAGCGACCAAGCGCGGCAGAGACCTGCACAACCACCCAGCATGACGTAGCGCTGCACATTGGGGACGAACTGTCCAAAACCACCCACAGGTCGCAAATCTAAACAAAATCAAAGAACATTTAGCCAGAAATGTTTGTAAATGAATTTCAAAGAGACTCACGAAGCTAATTTTTTAAAAATAATTAGTTTAAACAAAGAGTTATTCAGTCATATGGTTGTGAAAAAATTTTATTTTAAAGGTAAAATATACTGCTGAGGACATATTTTCCAGTACAATTAGATTTTAGAATTTATTTTGCAAAAAAATTAAAATTAGCAATAATTTATTTAAACAAATTGTTTGAACAAATTTATTTTGCAAAACTAATGGGAAATTTAAAATCAGCTATGCTTCAAACTCCTTGCATTCTATGTGGTTTATCTAGATCATGACCCGGAATCTTATATTCACGAAAGGGTTATACAATCAAGTTTAAAAAAAAAACTTAATTTCGCCATATTTTCTTTAAAAGAATGTTGAAACGAATTTTTTTTTAATTTGGCTTCATGATTCTCTTTTGAATTCAATTACAAAAATTTCTGGCTGAATTTTGTTTGATTTGTGTGCTGTACACAGCCTACATGCGACGTAGAGCAGCATGAAATTTGGTGTTGATTCACATAATAACTTTTCTGGGTTAAAATAATGAGATTGAATACATTATTTCTGAAACCTGGAGAGAATGCTTTTGTTCAAGGTTTGTAAGAAAATTATACATTCCTTCCGGATATAAATATTGCGTTAACTAAACTTACTAGTGATGTTAAGGCAAACCACGCAGGCAAAGATTTGAATGAATATCTTCATTTTTTGGTATAGAGACGATTGTAGAGAGTGAGAAACTGATGTTCAATAATTTTAATGAGAGTACTAAACTGTTAAACTGAATTGTTTGAAATTGAGTGGAAAGAACACGACTGCTGATTTCTAATCTCGAAATGTTGTGTGTCTGCTGCATTCATTACACGTAGAACCTTCAGAACTATTTTTCTTTAAAATCTGTTTATCACCATGACTAAAATTTCGAGGCTTTATTATGAAGTATGTTTTGCGTGTTAAGAAGACAATAAAATGAATTCAAATTCTTTAAGCATCTTTCTTATGTATTTTTACAAAGCCTTGAAGAATTCCAGTTCGCAACTTACGCAGATAGATTTGTTAAATTATCTTCAAATTAAAGCTTCTAAAATATCTGGAAAATTTTTTGACGAACATTTTCAAAGAATTATTAAAATTTTGGTGTTACCAGGTTTCTTAAATTTAAAACAATCTCGATTTATCATTTTTTCATTTGATAACAAGTATTGTAATCAACTTATTTTAATTTTCTAGAAATTGTAGGTGCGCATCCTGGGAAGTGACCAATAAGGGTGAGGAGGCATCGAAAAACTCAGAATTCACATTTTTTGGTTGAGAGTTAATATTTTTTGACTTGAAGATTCAACAATTTATGTGATCACTTTTTTCTTTCAGATTTAAAAACTTTTTATTTATTGAAAATTTGTCGTTTTGGTTTTAAAAATTATCTTTTTTAAAAATGAAATTTCATCTCATTTGGATTGAGTACTAATTACACTTTTCGTTACAAATTTAATTGCTTTCTTCCAAATTTCAGTATTTTGGTCAACAGTCATATTTTATGGTAGCATAGTCTT
>NC_046657.1:162301598-162312364 GCF_010883055.1 Belonocnema kinseyi
AAAAACGAGTTCCGAGCGGTAATCGAACATTTTCATTTAAAGGGTTTAACTCCATATGAGATAAAAAATGAATTGGACTCAGTTCATGGCACATCTGCCCCTGCCTTAGCAACGGCTTATAACTGAGTAAATGAATTTAAGCGTGGTCGTACATCAATGAGTGACGAACCACGTTCAGGAAGGCCACGTGATCCTTATCAATAATATATTTATCATCTTCCAAAAATTCCCATAATTTTGATTAAAAATTATAGTTTTGTATTTAATTATAAACTAGTTCAAAATCTAAGGCTTTGAAACTTCAAAATACCATTTATTATGTAATAACAATTTCAAAATCTAGAATTTAAGCACCTTTTTTGATTGGAATATCAACTACAAGTTTCGTCGAAAATTAAACTTCTTAAATGATTATTAATTTTTTAACTGGAAACTTATGTAATTTAGTTTTGGTAGAAAATGTATCTGCTTTAGTTGAAACTTGAACTATTTGGTTGCAAAATGATGTATTTTGTTCAGAATTTGTCTTGCTTTTTGAAAAGTGAACTATTTTTGATTTAAAGTGAAATTGTTTTTTTTTCTGGTTTAAGATCAATTTTGTGAGTGAAAATTTAACAGTTTAATTGAAAATTCGACCTTTCGCTTGTAAACTTATGTAATTTTTTTAACATTCGTATTTTTTGGCGAAAAAATCATCTTTTTGGTTGAAAAATCAACTATATGGTAGCAAAGTATGCATTTAGATAAAAATTTAACTACTTTCACGAAAACTTTTTCTTTCTTAATTAAAAATATAATGTTTGCGTTGAAAATTCGTCTTTTTGGCTTGAAAATTGTACAATTTGGTAGAAAATTCAACTCATTGGTCATTTTTAGTTTTTCAATTCAACTATTTAGTTGAAATCTTATGTTATTTATGTTTTTTATCTTATTGGAAAACTCTTCTTCGTTAAAAAAATCAACTTTTTGGTTGAAAATGAATCTGTTTTATTTGAGGATTAAACTCCTTTTTTTTAAATTCGTATTTTCCATTCAGTTCACCTGTTTTTTATTTAAAATGAAAGTCTTTGTTTTAAAGTTAAACTACTTCGTTCATTCATGCCAAAGAATACGATTTTATCAAATCCTGACCAATCCCATCTCGTTTTACGTCATAATAATGTCGTAATAATAAAATTAACAATTAAGAAATAATAATGAATATGAAATGCCGACCGTCAAAACTTGTGAAGCCTAACAAAGGGGGCACGTGCTTCAGAATTTCAGAATAAACATTTTGTAATTTATGTACAGCCCCTTGCTTGCCATGCATAAAATATTTACATTTACATTTGGTTTACATTTGGTAAACTTAAAATTCTAATAACTCAATCCTTAATTTCCTAAAATATCTAATTATATAGTTCAGAATCCGGAGACAGCAACGGAGACCTGAAATTGGGAAAAAATTATTTATATAGTTTCAGTAAACACTAATAACCTGCAGAACATAATCATTTGGAAAAGAAAATATCGTCAATTCAGAAAGAAAATAACAACTGTCAAAATTGCGTGAGCGATTTTACCTCATTGTAACACAATTCGCACTTTTCTCTTTTCAAATTGTAATACCACTGTTAGATTTAATTTACCTCGTCCCCCTTGAAACGCGATTACACTGTTTTATGAAAAGAAAATCATAACACAAAAATCCAATATTCTCTCTGTCCAGTGTCAGTATCCAGTGCCAGTGCCATATTTCCATATTCCAAGTGCAATATGGACCGGCTTAATCTTTATTCATATAAAAGGATATTTTGATAGCCAATGAAAATTTTTGCCGTCCTGAAATATTCTAATGAGTTACAAAAGAATAAAAAAATATTTTCTTTTTATTTGAGGCGACACCCCTATTTTATAAAAGACTGAAATTTATATGATAATATAGTTACATCAATTATTACGTGTCAGAATATTCAATTTTCTGTTTGCGATCAAACAAAGCTATTTTATGCTAATCATATTTATCTTTTTTATTAAATCTTACATATTTTCTAAGATTTATTTTTCTACAATCTCTCTAAATATGAATCAGTGAAATATTCATTGATTAAAATAGTAGACAGACATTTCACTGATTAATCAGTGATTTCGGACTTACTCAATAATCACTTCAGTAACACCAGAGTTAAATCATGTGAAGCATAACCCCTAAATTTTTCAGTTAAGCGTTGTTGTCACTCTCTTATTTAAGTAGCATGAAGAATTCCTTAATGAAATAATTTTTTTAATTTTCGGACTGTAAGTCTTCTAAATTAACTACGGGATAAATAGACTCTTAAATGTATAGGAAATACTTACTTAACGGGTCTGTATACATAATAGTCCAATATTGACCCAGTGGGAACAAGGTTTGGCGACGTCTTCACGACATCTTTACGACAACTTTACGACATCCTATGTCCATGCCGTTAAGGTGTCTTTACGATATCGTAGGTAAGTCGTATGATCTGACAGTGTCTTTACGATATCGCTAAGACACTGAAACTACATGGACATAGGATGTCGTAAAGATGTCATAACGATGTCGTAACGATGTAAAGACGTCGCCAAATTTTGTGCCCACTGGGGAAATTAAAATAATATGTCAGGTTGCTTGTCAGTTAAAAGCATCTGAACTATTTACCTTTTTTAAGATTTGATTAGATTTTGGGATTTTAAGTTTTTCTTATGATCCCTTGATTGAATGTACTTAAATATTATTTTATTATGTCAGTGATCCATTTCTAGCTATTTATATCAGTGAAAAATCACTGAATCAGATTGAGAGAGATAATTCTCTGTTTTTTACAGTGTCAGATGCAGTGCTCAAGGAGTGGTTCAACGAATGTTTCGGAAGACCTCGAAATAATGATAATAATAATTTTGATGTTAAGGAAGGATACTTCGTTTCTGTATATATTTTTGATCCCAAAGACCTCGTTCACGGTACCGGTGTTTTTATTGGACATATAGACGGAAAAATTGAAAGTTCTGACTTCCCTCAAAGGGGTCCTACAAATCATCGCCTTTTTTTACGATTGCCAAATGGCTTTGTTTTTTATGCTAACCTAATTAGAGGTGTTGTCATTACTTTTGTCAGTGGAGAGCCTTGTCGTTATTTTATAGAAGGACGACGGAAAACTTATTTATCAGCTCTTCTTACGGGCAATAAGCCTTCTGATTCTCAAGCTAGAAGCGTTTTGTTGCAGAAGTATAAACGTGGTCACACGAAAACTTTTTATATGTGGGGAGATCTAGCTCACCATAATGAAAATTTTGTTCCCGACTGGGCGAAAAGTGAGAGCCATCCTCAATAAACGAAAATTCTGAGTTGGTTTCTATGTGTTTACTATACTGTTTTCCATTTCTTCTCTTTTTTGTGTAAATTATCGAAAAACTTGTTACAGCGAAAACATTTTTTTTATAATTCAGGATGTTTACAAAATATCAACTGTGAAATTTTCGGATGTTTTCTTGGCCAATTTTTCATTTTACCCGACTGTTAACATTTTTTACCTTACTTATGAATTAAACCCACAAGCTGTATTGTTCATACAAAAAAGCAGTTTATTTCTCAATTTTCCCTAAATGCTTTTAGTGCCAAGTCATACATACTTCAATAAACTTAAACCTTAGTTAATCGAAAATTTTCTGATATTCTTAGAGTTTTCCTGACTTACTCTGACTTTAACCATTAATTAAAAAATTTTGTAACTTTTGGTTATCTGGATAATTACCTTATTCTTAGTTTCTAATTCTGTATAATGATATCAAAATTAAACTACATGTCGCCGTAGGTTATAATCCATCAATTTGTATAGCCTTAAATTTACGGTTACTAAAATAATATATTTTTAGTTCCACTTATCAGTGCTCTTAATTATTATAAATTTATTCGTATCCTTTTTCCTGAGAAACCTATTAAGTCCTCAAGACTTTCTATACTAAATAAAAATATAACAAATTATGACTTCCCGAGGTGAAATCTAATCATGGCGCTAGCTGAGTCAAAACTAGAAAAAATTGGCCCCATAATTGAGATTTAGACAGTACCAAAACACAAATGAAACACCTAACCTGTCCAGAGCCTAACTTTCCGACCTGTTTGGTCCCAACTTGATTTTATTTATTTTTCTAGTTTCAGCCACATTAAAATAAAGAATTGTTTTGTAAAATAAAAAAATGTGAAGACATTTGTAAAGGTCTGCATATTTTTCCAGTGGGCACAAAATTTGGCGACGTCTTTACGACATCGTTACGACACCTTGACGACAACCTTACGACAACTTTACGACATCCTATGTCCATGTCTTTACAGTGTCTTTACGATATCTTAAAGACATCGTCAGATCATACGACATATTTACGATATCGCAAAGACGACTTAACAACATATACATAGGATGTCGTAAAGTTGTCGTTAAGATGTCGTGATGATGTCGCAAAAACGTCGCTAAATTTTGTGCCCATAGGGTTGGTGCTCATTCCAATCATGGGAATAGGTGAAGAGTGTTCCAAGATGAGAAAAGACTTCATCCTCAGTGGATTTATATTTTTCACAAACAGCGCCTGTAAAATTAAAAATTAGCATGTATAATTAGCCGTATGATAATAGCAATAACTGCAAAGGTAATTTTTAATTCATAATAATAATAATTTGATTTTTAATGATTTTAAATTAAAGCAACAAAATTTCTAAAATACCCAATGTGATGTTTATATCTTCTGGATTTCAAACACTTGGAACCAAACATCTTGACAATAGAGGAACATTAGATATCTTCCCAGTGTACAAAAAATTCGGCGACGTATTTACGACATCGTTACGATATATTTACGTAACTTTACCACATCCTATATCCATGTCGTTACATTATCTTTACGATATCATAAAGACATCGTCAGATCATACGATATATTTACGATATCTTAAAGGTGACTTAACGACCTGAACATAGGATGTCGTAAAGTTGACGGAAATATGTCATAACGATGTCGTAAATACCTCGCCAAATTTTGTGCCCATTGGGTTGCTAATAAATTCTATTCTACTCTAACCTGAAAAACATAAGACAAAATATAAAGCTATTAAAATAAGACTAATTAAAGATTTTGTAACATTTTGAAAAAAGATTCTAACGAAACGTTTTTTTTATTTATTCAACGTTATCTCTATTTTAACTATTTAAATAATCACCAGGCCCTAATATAAATTCAGACTTGTTATCCCGTGTAGACATTTTTCCGGTTAGCCCTACTACAACAAGGTTTCTGATCGGATTCCGGCCGGGCTACCGCTGGCCGGGTTTCATGGACAGGATCCGGTCGGGAGCCGGTCAAGCTACATTTTTCTCGAATCACCCAGTCGGGAGCAGACCGGCAAACTTGCCAGAATAATTTTGTTGCAAAATAAACATTTTTTAAGAGCTGTGACGTTATCAAAGACGTAATTATGGATAACAGATCAATTATCATTTGAAAAGTATAATTTAAAGATTTATTAGTGTTGAAATAGAAATAAGATGTTTGAAATTCTGTTGATAAAGCATTACATTTTTCGGAATGCTTTAACTTATTAAATAAAACTGTTATCAATTTTGGTATGCGCAGTATGCAGAAATGTTACAATTTTCACTATTTTCAGACAATGTTTAGTCTGTACACTTTAAAATTTACTGCTATGTATATTTACTTCTGCGCATGGCGACTGCATAGACACTCACTAATTTTCAGTTTAGCACTTCAAGCGAGGGTGCAAATTGCACTGACGTCGCGTTATTTCCTCGAAGTTTGCAAATAAAATCGAGATCCGGTATTAAAATCAACCTTGTGTTAGTAATCAGTCTAAAAACCCCACTTATTTCGCGGAAAATGATTATTTTTAATTAAATTATACTCCTATGAATACATTTTTTTCTGTGTACCTTCCTAACCTAAAATCAACACGTGCTTTCCAACGTAAAACGATTGCTACGAGGTTCCATTATGAGTGGTTGAAATTCTACTCCAATTTGCTTGCCAGAATTGGTAATACTTGATTTGAACTTTAAAGTTCACCGTGTTCTTTATGATGAGCTTTAAAATTGGGCAAACGTTTGGCAACTTCCACACGGGTTGTTAATAACATAAGATATTAACTTAAGTTATTGGTAGGGTCTTCGACAATGCTTTTTTTAGTAAAAAAATATGTATAAAAGGATTTCCTTATTTTTCCTTGTTCATTTCTCCTTTTCCCTCACCATTACCCAGATAAAAATCGTGCGACGCACAGTGCTCGCATGCGCGCGAGACATAACGCACGCATGCGGTGCGTTACCTGTCGTCATGCTGTGATCGGTAGGTAGAGTGCGAGTGTAATGCGTCTCATATCGCCTTTACGGTGTACTTCACGTATGACTGCGTATGGCAGGCTGTTTGAAACGCTCGCGTGCGTCCATCATGCGGACAATTAACGATTAATCTCATGATAATCATCATAATTCAATCTTAGATATATTGTTAAATTGAAATATTTTAAATTCCCTCATATAAAGAAAATAATAAAAATGATTAGTCGGTCTTTTCCCAAAACAAAATGTTCAAATTTTCCGAATATTTTTTCTAACTGCAATTTGTAGTTTTGATTGCATAAAATTTAGAATTACTGTTCCGAAATTTGTTGAAGCATTTAAAGAAATACACCTTTAATGTTTAATCAAAATTTTTCTAACTTTGAGTACTTATTTTTCAAATAAATTAATACATTTTTAATCTTTCAATGAATTTTGATCAATTTTATACTGATACTCCAACATTCAAGTTAAGACAACAAGTTTCAAAAGCGCAATTCAGTCTTCCGACATCAGCACACATCAATCCGTGTTCTAAGTGATTAAACAAAAGTTTTTACCGCTTTAATTCCGCGTTTTATTATAATATAGTTAAATTGCAGTTTTTGACGGTGTTGACGCTTTGGTTTTTTATGGATACCAGCTTCTTGAATCAACGCAGTTTTGACGTCAATTGCGTCCAAACATAACCTTATTTTTTTCTTTTAATATCGTGCTTTTTATTTTCAGAAATCTACTGAATCAAATAATAAAAAAGATCATCTGTATTATTACTATGACCCACTTCTATAATTTTAATAAATAATCGGTTGTGTTTAACATATAGCATAAATTTAGAGCTCGCATGTCACCGTGATGCGTGCGAACTTCACGTGTGCGAGCAATATGCGTCGCAATTGACTGCGCATATGTCTTCTCTGGTGATGGTGCGGCGTGCGGGAAAAACTGCACGCGTGCGAATCAATACACCATTTTGTGCGCGCAAATTGTTATCTGAGTTACGATTCAAATACCAGCATTTTAATCTTGTAATATCTCAAACATAAAATCTTTTATAAGCGGAAGGAAACAATATTGAAAATACAATTTTTAAATTTTCAAAATCACTTATTTATGAAAAAAAAATTTTGCTGCAATTTTTCAAACATGAAAGGAAAAAACGATCACATAAATTGTTCAATATTGAAGAAAAAAAACAAATATTCTCTACAAAATTAATTTCCAGCAGGACGGTAATATTCTCAATGAAAGAGATAAACCTTCGTTGAAAAATATTCATTTTGACGAATTAGTGTAACTCTCACCCACGCAGTTCAATTTTCAATTATAAATATCATTCTTCAATAAAATAGCCCTTGTGTGGAAATTTTGAGCTGGTCCCCATGAGGACCACCGTAATTTTCCCATTTACTACATTGGAAAAACTAGGAAGGGCCTACATAGTTTCGACATTCTCACCTTCGAAGGCCACATATAGGCCGTCCACGAAGATCCAGTAAAGTGGTCCCCTGTAGGGCCTAGCTAAGTACCCAGTAAGGGGACTGTAATGGGTCTTTCCTTTAAAGTAATAAGTTCCATAGAAAAGGAATTTTAATTCATACTTATATATTTCGAACAAAAAGAGATTTCATATATAATAAGTGCAAATGTGTGTGAAAATAATGAAAGATATATATTATAAAATTCCTTAACTCATCGTGATTGACGTTCATTCCTGATGATAAAATAAAAAGAATACAATTAGGTCATTTTAACCTCAAAATCGCCACGTGAAGAAAACACATGCGTATTAAGTCGAACAAATAACACCTTCGTTTTGGAAAGAATTTAAATTGTACTTCGCAATTTTTTAAATGTTGAAAATGAATTACTAAATTAATGACAAATCCGTGAACAAGGAACGTTTCATGCCTATTGTGTTAAAGTATATGCTAGCGAACAAGAAATGGCGTCGGAGGAAATCATTGGATCATGGAACGGAACGTAACAACTGGAATCAAACCGGATCGAGAATTTAGTCAGCCAATGAGATCTCAGGAATGACTGCGAACTTTGGCGCGAAATTACAATTTAAGTATATACTTCCTCAAATTCAATATTTATAGAAACAAATTATAATTATTAAAATATTTTAAAATTAAAATGAATGTACTCAAAACACGACTATAAAAATTGAACTAGCGAAATTTTCAGAATGTAAATTGTCCATACTAATGAATGGCCAACTTACATTATGAAAATTCCTCAATTTTAAAGTGTTATTACAAATGTAAGGCACTGAATTCTTCGATTTATTTTCTATTCCCATAACCCAGTTCTTATAAAAAAGTAAAAAAATCAAATTATTCCCGATGTAATGTACAAAATATTATGATAAAAATGTTTTTGGGATTTTTTTATAACAATTTAATATATGTTTTTGGATCCATGCGAGAGCCCAATTGAAAAGAGACTAATATGGGCAATTTGCAGACTGGAGTTTAACTTTTATTTAAAAAGATAAATTTTCATCTAAAAATATGGATCTTCAACAAAAAATGATTTCTGAAAACAGTGGTTCAACCAAAATTCTCAAAGTTGTTGAATCCTCAAGCAAAATAGTTTTTATTTTTTAATCAAACCGTTGCATTGCTATCCAGAAATATAAAATGTTTTCTAAAACATATGTACCAGGACGAATAGCGTTTGAACAAAACGGCTAAATTTACTAAAATATAATAAAATTTATAACTAAAAAGATATAAAATCTTGGAAAATTCTTTGAGTTCTCTTGAAAGTTGTTTGAATCTTCTTGAATTATTTAAATTTCTTGAAATCTTAAAAAATTCTTTCAAATCCTCGGATTTTAAAGAAGTCACTTCCCCATTTCTGCGCCTTAAACTTCGACAAAAGGGAAACTTCAGAAAAAGTTGATTTTTATAATTATTATTGGATAAAAAAATCTAAAATTGAGGTTATTTCAATTTAAAAAATGCTTACAACAACAAAAGATTAAGTGATATTTTGAATTTTTTTAAAGATAGTTCTTAAAATGCATCGAAAAGTTTAGATTAAAAGTTATTTTTCACAAACACTACATATAGTCGCTCAATTCAAATTGCGAAGTGAAATTTTGCAAGGCTTTGCAAAAATACACGCGAAAGATGCTTGAATAAATTGATTTTATTTCATTACTTTCTCAATTGGAAACATATACTTCAGATTAAATCCTCACAATTTATGTCAAGGTAATGAACACATTCTAAAATTAACTCTTTCTGTAGGTTTTCTAAATAACATACCCGTTATCGGTGAAAAATTCTGAGATAAGAAATCAACAGTCGTGTTCTTTCCACTAACTATAAAATAATTCAATTGAACAGCTTACTCTTTATAAAATTCTTGAAAAGCTGTTGCTTATGCTCTATATTCCTTTCTATAAAAAACCAAAATGAATATATTCATTCAACTCTTTGTTTGTGTGGTTTCTCTCAACATTAATAGTAAGTTAATATAATTTAATATTTATATCTGTAAGAAATATATAATTTTCTCACAACCCTCGAATAAAGAATTTTCTCCAGCTTTATGAAACAATGTATAACTCCTTATTTCCAACCCCTATGAAGATGTCCCCCGTAGTTTACATTTTTTAATTTTCTTCTTGCATACGTTTGTACGTCGGTTTTACTGTTTACACATCCAATATTTTCGTTTGTACCTTCCTGTTTAAGAAATTAAGAGAGAAATTAGTTTCGGGGGGCTAACTTCACGCATCCCCCCAAAATTCAAATTTTCTTTTTTCACACGTTTGTACGTCGTTTGTATTAATTGTACATTTAATATTTTCGTTTGTACCCTCTTCGTTTCCCGACAAGGGGGAAATCAAAATTTCGTGCCATTCTCCCAAAATTAAAATTTCTCAAATCATCTTTTTGCATACGTCTGTACATCGTTTTTACTGTTTGTACATTCAATATTTTCGTTTGTACCCACGTGGTTGCCCGGTTGGGGTGAAATCGAAATTTCGTGCGATCCCTTCGGAATTCAAAATTCTCAAATTTTCTTTTTGCATACGTTTGTACGTCGCTTGTACCGTTTGTACTTTTAATATTTTCGTTGGTATCCTCTTGGTTGCCTGGCCAGGGGGAAATCAGAATTTCGTGCTGTCTCCCCGAAATTCAAACTTCTCAAAATTTCTTTTTGCATTCGTTTGTACGTCGTGTGTACTGTTTGCTACACTCAATATTTTCGTTTGTATTCTCTCGGTTGTCCGGCTAGGTGGAAATTAAAATGTTGTGCCATCCCTCCGAAATTCCAATTTCTATAATTTCCTTTTTGCATACATTTGTATGTCGTTTGTACTGTTTGTACATCTAATATTTTCGTCTGTACCCTCCTGGTTACGAAATTAGGGGAGAAATTAATTTCGGGGGG
>NC_046657.1:162312374-162313432 GCF_010883055.1 Belonocnema kinseyi
GGGGCTGACTTCACGTATCCCCCCGAAATTCAAATTTCTCAAATTTTCTATTTTCATACATTTGTACTACGTTTGTACTGTTTGTACATTCAATATTTTCCTTTGTACCATCTTGGTTGCCCGGCTAGAGGGAAATCAAAATTTCGAAATTTGAATTTCGGGGCGATGCGTGAAGTTAGCCCCCCGAAATAAATTTCGCCCTTAATTTCGTAAAAAGGAGGGTACAAACGAAAATATTGGATGTACCAACAGTACAAACAACCGACAAACGTATGCAAAATGAAAGTTTAAAAAATGTGAACTTCGGGTCCAACTTCATGGGGGTTTATTTCCAAACTATTTGACAAATTAAAAATGATTCTTTCAAATTAAAGCTTACAAAATTTCTAACAAAGATATCAATGCATATTTTTAAAAACGTTTAATTTTTTTCTTATTCAACAATATAAATAAATTATAAAAAATTTCGAAGATGACATTTTGTGAGATTTTATCCGGTTTATGCGAAAGTACACAGAATTAGCGAGGAAACTTTTCTTGAATAATGGCTAGCAGTATCAGATAAATAAAAAATTAGTTACAATGTTTATAAACAAATTAATCAACAAAAGTTAGAGTTTTGGTAAACTTCAAGCTTGAAATTTTTTAACTTTAACTTTAGTTAAACTTTAGCTACTGGAGATGTGTGTTATTTTAAAATAGATTGTTTTCGTTTTTTTAACGTAAAGGACCACAAATATCTTTCTTATAAGTTTATTGCGCTATTCTTTAATTTAAAAAAATTAGTTTTATTTGTTTAAACAAGATTTATCAACAAATGCATAACATTGCTATTTTTCAGTAAAATAAATTCATTTTTTTCCTAAAATTGATATATTTTAAAAATACCTCTATATATAAAACCTGTTAATTGAGAAATCATTTCTATTTGTTTCAATAAAATAAATTTAAAAATTCATTCTTTTGCCATTTTTCAACAAATTGATTTCGTTTTTTTAGAGAAATAAATTCCTAATACCTTGCTAGTGGCTCTATACTGTTATTTGTTATTAATACTA
>NC_046657.1:162313532-162315183 GCF_010883055.1 Belonocnema kinseyi
AAGACTATGCTACCATAAAATATGACTGTTGACCAAAATACTGAAATTTGGAAGAAAGCAATTAAATTTGTAACGAAAAGTGTAATTAGTACTCAATCCAAAGGAGATGAAATTTCATTTTTAAAAAAGATAATTTTTAAAACCAAAACGACAAATTTTCAATAAATAAAAAGATATAATTGAAGATTTCGGATGCGAATAGGTCTTTTTCAATACGAACCTCCTTTCATTTGAAGACGATTTATAAGATCAAAAAGGTATATTTTTATTATAATTATCGTTGTATATTTAAAACCGGGAACACTTATAAATATTTAATTCCAATGTCTATATCTGGTTCATTTCTAATTATTCTAATTTATGGTTGTTAAATTCTGAAAAGAGAAGCAAAAAGTTAAAAATTAACCAGAATTAAGCATTCTGATTGAATTAGTGCTTCTTCTTTTACAAATATAACGATAATTATAATTAAAAATGAACATATTATCGAGCTTGTACATTATTTTTATAAAGAATGCTCAATTTTGAGGTCAAGAGTTAAAAAAGATTTACCTTATTTGAACGGATTCTATAATTAATTACAAAAATATGTATATAATAAATTCAAACAGGAACTTTACTCAATTTAAACAAAAATGTATACAAAAAAACCAAAAATGTATTTGAACCAAACCGATAAAGACGGAAAAAATGTATTTGAACCAAAGAAACATTTTTTTGACCCCATAATAAAGAAATGATTTGTTTGATTCCAACTAATATTTTTCTCAGTGTACGTGGTGTATATATGGTCTCCTAAGATTTAACGTATTAAAGCGACGTAGTTCATAGGGGAAAACTGTAGATTTTCTGCATTATGTGGAATTTATATTTAAAAATCAAGAATGGTTTATAAACATGCAGACAATGGTAAGCTTTTTAACAAAATATTTGTATTTCTAACCGATTGTTCGAATTTTTAGTATATAGAGATGTATTTTTAACCAATTTTCCAATTTTTAAAGAGAAAGTCTAAAGCTAAATCAAATTTTGAATTATCAAGACAAAAAGAAAATTATTTCAGAAGACAGTTTAATTTTCATTCACACAGTTTTATTTTTATTCAAGAAAGATTACTTTTATACCTTAAAAATGATTTTAAAAGAAAATAGAATAAAGTTCTTAAGGTGAAAAATCGAATTTCGTAGAAAGCAGTAGACTTTTTAGTCAAAATAAATGAAGTTTTAACAGAATAGGTGTACTCTTAACCAAACAGTTACACTTTCTACAAAGAGGAATAATTAACTTCCCAAAGAAACGATTTGTTAAACAAAATAGGTCAGTTTTGTACCAAACTGTTGAAATGTTAACAATAAAGTTAGATTCAATTATCTAAAATACGTATTTTCTAGCAAATAAATGAATGTTTAACTTATACAATATACAGGATAAAGTTTCAACAAAAAATGGAATATTTAAATTTTTCGTTGGAGTATTTCAACTGAGCGCTTTAATCAAAACTCGCTTGCCTTCGTTATTGTATATACAGTCTGTCAAGTTAAAGCGTGGATAACTTTTTTGGTAAAATATTTTATTTAAATGCATGTTTCTACATGGAATTACATTTGTCAAGGTGTCGAGCAAAATGCTTTTCTGTTAGTATTTTGTCCAA
>NC_046657.1:162315283-162318685 GCF_010883055.1 Belonocnema kinseyi
ATTCTTTTGCCATTTTTCAACAAATTGATTTCGTTTTTTTAGAGAAATAAATTCCTAATACCTTGCTAGTGGCTCTATACTGTTATTTGTTATTAATACTAAAAAAATAAGTCATTGTTATTAAAATACATAATAAACAAATTCATAATTTGGCCCAGTCTTAGTAGATAAATTTAGTTTCTTTAACATAATTAATTAAATGTGTATAACAAATGGGGCTTTACCGTGATATTTTGCTATTAGACAACAATTCCTACCTCCTAAAAAAATTACTCTGAGGATGTTTTTCAATGGAAGGACACGTTTGTTATTTTGACAGTTATTTATAAAATGCCAGTGGATGCTCTGCCGGTACCGGCAAAAAACTTCTCTGCCAGTACGTTATTACAAAATGTTATTTGTACATTATTAAATTTTTACGACATTCGTTATTACATTTTCTTTACATTATCATACTGTTATTGGTATTACACCTAAAATTATTTCTGCAACCAGTCACAAGACTGCCTTCAACAATATTTCTGAGAACAGCCGAAAGGGGAAGTTGTATGATCAACATTATTTCTGTGACCGGTCAAAGGGGTGACTTCCCGCGACCACGAGACCTCGGAAAGTGGAATGACTTTGACCAACATTGTTTCTGTGACATGTCGAAGGGTTTAATTCCCGGCCCCAGGAGACCTTGGGAAGGGGAACAGGCCGCCTCGAAACGTTGAAAAGGGGAAGGGATTTGACCGACATTATTATTGTGACCGGCCAAAATGGTGCTTTTTTGTCTCCACGAGACCTAGAAAGGGGGGAGGGATTTGACCAGCATTATTTCTGTGGCCAGTCATAGTGGTTTCTTTACACCCCCTCGAGACGTTGGAAAGGGGAATAGGTTAAAAAAGGATGATTTTTGAGCTTGGTCAAAGGGGTATATTCCCGCACCCACGAGACCTTGGAAAAAGGAAGGGATTTTGAACAACATGATTCCAGTTAGCAGTCAAAGGGTTGACTTCCCGCCCCAACGATATCTTGGAAAGGAGAGGGGGTTTGACCAACATTATATTTTTCACTGGTCAAAGGGGTGCCTTTCCGCTCCACGAGAGCTTAAAGGAAGGGAGAGGTTGGACCAACGTGATTCCTTTGAACGGCCAAAGGGTTGACTTCTGATCCCCATGAGACGTTGAAAAAGGGAAGAGATTTGACCAACATCATTTTTGTAACCGGTCAAAGAGGTGTCTTTCCGCGACCACGAGAGGTTAGAAAGGGCAAGGGGTTTGACCAAAATTATTTCTGTGACCAGTCAAAGGGGTGACTTCCCTCCCTTACGAGACGTTGAAAAGGGGTACTGGGTTGTCCGTTTATAACAAAATAGCTCTGAAATCACATAACTTTTTGGCCCATATCGGCAGTCTATCCACTCCGTTATAAAAATCAGTCAAAATTATGAACAATGTATAAAAAATTCAGTTCGTTCATGCTTCTCTTGATACATTTCCTGCTAAATAATACATTATCATAACAGACAGACCTTGCTTAAAAATAGTAGTCAATTTTATAAAAAAAAATATGGTGCTTCCATTAAAAAACGTTCTCATTGTAACTTTTTCAATACATTTGTTTCAAAATTATGAATTTGGCGGAATGCTCATATATTTGGTTGAAAAATTTGTCTTTTTAGGATAATAATTATTCTTGTTTGTTGAAAATGAACCTTTTTATTTGATTATTCACCTAATTTGTCAAAAATTAATCTTTTTCGATTTAAAGGTTTACTGTTTTCTAGAAAATTTCATTTTTTAGCTTAAAACCTTAATTTTTTTAAAACTCTGCTTCTAAAAAAATTGTCTTTCTGTTTTGAAAATTTAACATTTCTTTGAATTTTAGAATTTTGTAAAATCATGTCGTTTGAAAATCTCATTATATTTGGACAATTTAACTATTTTCTTTAAAAGTCATCGTTTGTGGTTCTAACTTCAAGCATGCGGATAGAAGTTTATCTTCTTGAATTGAAAGTTTATCTTTCCATATAGGAAAATCATGTTTCGATAGAAATTCATCTTTTTTGCTTGAAAATTTCACCATTTGCTTGAATCTATAACTATTTTTTGGAAAAATCATAGTTTTTAGTGAAAAGATCATATATTTGATTGTTAATGTAACTATTTGGTTGATTTTTTTTTATTCGGCTTTTCGTATTAAAATCCATCTCTCTGACTGGAAAATCTGTTTTTGTTGAAAATGAATCTTTTTTATTGAAAATGCAATATATTTCGGCAACGTCAATTTCGGGGGCTCATAACTGAAAAAATTTTCGGTGAAATTAGAAATTGATTTAGCTCATGCATGACTAAAGCGATAGCGGAAAACTACTAATTACTTTAACAAAAAATATTAATTTCAGTCAGGGCCTTGTACCTAAAGAAAAGGGAAAAGCGAGTATTATTTAGACTTAATCAACTTACTTAGCTTGCCAGATATTTTTAGAATTTGTTAGCATACCTGCAATGAATAATTTCCGATGAATTATGAAATTAAGAAGAATCTTTGATTTGATTTCAGTAAAATTTCCAATAAGTGAAAGTTTCAGTTTTTATTTTTTATGAATGAAGATGATTGATTGACTCCATTTAAGTTTAATTTGAATCTAAACTTTCGATCATATAATTATGAAGAATACTTGATTTTATTTAAATTTAAATTAACTCAAATTTCCTATATAAAAAGTTTTGATTTTTTTTTAATCCAAAAAAAGAGCAATTGATTAAAATAATAATTTTATGTTTTGAAGATTTCAAAATTTGTGGGAAAAGAATGTAAAAGACTTTGAGGGATTTTTTTTTTAATTTTCCACAATTAACAATTTTTTTGTGTAACCTGAACTTTACAGGGTGTCAAGAGAATGAAAGATATGTTCTTAACATTAAGAGGCGAAATTTTAAACGATTGTTTTGTAATTAATTCCAAGAGAAAATTGAAAAAATTAGGAAAATTTTTTTATTATTTCTTTAAGTGCTTAGAATGTGTATAAATAAAATAATCTTGTAGACGGAAGTAAAACTTTCAGTCAATTACTGGTCACTTTATTGAAATTATGTCTGAGAGATTCTCAGTACTTATATGGTATGTACTGAGAATCTCTCAGGAGTAATTTCAATAAGCTGCCCAGTAATTGACTGAAATTTTGACTTCCATCTAGAAGAATATTATTACACTCTGGTCAACAACTTAACATCTTATATAAGAGTATAACAAATTTTAAAGCAGTATTTTGAAATTTTGCCATATTGCATAATTGTGGAAAATATTTTTAATTGTTGTTTCGGATAGAATTAAGTGAATAAATATTTAAGATTATTAAACTAAGATTAAAAATGTATAAAATCATTTCTTGCGAATGTAGTTTATAATCAGTTA
>NC_046657.1:162318785-162321827 GCF_010883055.1 Belonocnema kinseyi
ATATAATGTATAATGTACAAATAACCTTTTTGATAGGGCAGGTATACACTCACAGTTATAAACCGTACGTGATGGAATCATAAAAATACGATTCAAGAGATAAATTTATGTCTTCAAGTCAGAAAAACTTGTCTCCTAGACATAAATTGAAGTCTGGATCTATCTGAAAACTTATAAATGCTCAAGTCGAACTTTTTGACTTCAGCATGTCTTGATTGTGGGCAATTCAAGTCGAACTCAAGTCGAATAATTTCTATTTCGGACTTAACGTCCTCACCGATTCAGCTAACGGAACACGTTTTTTTTTAAATCCCAAACAATTATATGAGTAATTAATTTTTTTAATGTTTCTGTGGTGTTAAATATTTGTAATCATTTTGGAAGTGTTTAACATAAATTTGTTTTCTTGTTAGGAGTGTTATATGTTATACGCTTTAAAAGAACTTGATACTACATATTTGAATTTGTTTATGTGGCATTTATTACTTAATCGGATACAATGTCAAGCTTGTCGATTTCAACGGCCATATCTTTTAATCTCATTATTGAGAAAATATTTTTTAAAGTCGTTCAGCATCATAATTAATCCACCTGAATAAAAATGCTTCGAATTGAGTTAGAGTTGAATTGCCCCCAATCAAGACATGCTGAAGTCAAAAAGGTCGACTTGAGCATGTCTCAATTTTGAGACGAAGCCAGACTTCAATTTATGCCTTCAAGACGAGTTTCTATGTCTTGAAGACATAAAATTATCTCTTGAGTTGAATTTTTATGGCTCCAACGCGTACGGTTTATAACTTCGAGCGTATACCTGCCCTAACAAAAAGGGTAATTTTAACAGTCATAAAAGCTAATCTTTGTTAATGGTTAAACAATTAAAAATTTGTCATAAGGACAACTGCAGGATTTCGCCGGGAGCGGGTGCTAATCTGAAAAATTGCACCCGCTTCCAGCGAAATCGCGGTAAAATTTCAGCCACAACCACGTCTCACAACCGTGAGATAGGTGGTTACAGTATATACATATATATATATATATATATTAAATAAACTTATTTACAGTTTGTTATTTGTATTATACTTCTTTGACAATGATGACGAAAATGCTGTTTGTTTTTACGTATTTCTAACGGTTTAGGAGATCCTTCTAGAAAGTTACAATTTTTATTTTTTTAAAGAAAATTCTTAAGGGCTATACTCGTTCAGACCCACCGATTCTGAATTTTTTAATAAAAAATAACTAATTTATTAATTACAAATTTTTCATTCATTAATTTTAATCTCATTTATGAGCCTAAAAAGGTTCGATAATCTCAGACAAGGCAAGGCTCGTCTTTAGTCAAGTAAGCGTCGTCTTAGTCACGACAAGGCTCGACTTAAGACAAGTAAACGCCGTTTTACTTGTCGTGGCCACAAAAGAAAGACGAAGGCCTATGTCTCGACTCAGTTTTCAGACGCAGCCAGACATCGATATCTTGGAGACGAACTCAAGACATAACCCAGTCGAACTCAAGTCGAAGCATTTTTACTCGGGCAATTACACTAACAAATACAAATATATTTAGTTCCAAGATTCGACCTAATATTCATCAGAAAATAAGTTTGTATTGGCAATAACAATACTGGTTTTATAACCAATTTCTTGTCCCAAAATTCGAAATAAGCAGTTAATTATTTTTTATACATTTGGCTGTTTTTGTTTTCCAACGAATATGCTAAAAAATTAAGACAGTAACCATTTTCTCACGAAAAGAAATGTTTTTTCCCCTAAATCAAGTGGTAGACACATAAATAGTAATATTTCTCTAATAAAATAGTTTAGAAACGAAAATGAGCAATCCACTGAAAAATGTTCAAATTTTTTATACAATTAATAATATTTGTTCTTAGCAATAGAAAATATGTTATTCTTATAATTGTTTGCCATTCTTAATCACCTACATGACTGTTGAATACACAGAATCTTATTAATTATTAATAAAATGTTTATAATGACTCATTCATCAACAATATTTAGTCATTTTCGACGATAAATATTATTTTCATGCAAATTTTCAGCATTTTCAGTTGAGAGAAACTATTTGTCTGTAATAGAGCATTGCAAAGAATTATTTATTTATGTATAAATAATTAAAAATGAAAATTAAGTTGAAGAGATGTTACAGCGTCAAAGTAGGTTCTTAAATGTGAAGACCTTATCCTTTAAAGATTCAAAGTAGGGCCTGCAGATTAAAGTTAAATCAAAGTAGGATCTAATGTTTCATTCTCTAGAAGTTGAAAGTTTAATGAAAACTTCTGAAATTCTTTTAAAGCTTCCAAAGCTTATTTTTAAAGTCTTTTCAAATCTAGTTCTCAAAAATGCATCTAAGTTTAAAATTCAATTTATATCTCTTCTATTCTTCCAAATATTTCTTTACTTTAATCAATTCATTTATTTCTTTTTTTTATTTTACCTGCCAAAAAATTTCTTTAAAATCTTCTACATGCTTTGTTGAAATTTTAGAATCTTTTTTGTTAGTTTCAAGCTTTTTTTTTAATATACTGTTAAAGTTCATTTTTCAAAAGAAAAAATCATTAAAAATTTTCACATAAGTCTTAAAAATATTATTTTTTTAATCTTGTCAGAACTTCTAAATTATCTAACGTTTGAAAAGTATTCAAAATTTTCTTGCTTCTTTTTTTTGAAATTTTGCAGAATTAAAAAATCGTCTTAAAATATTTCAGATTCTTTCTTGACAGCTTTTGAAATCTTTTGACATCTTTTGAAATCTTTTTAAATAATCGCTTGAAATTAATTTTTCAAAATAAAGAATTCTTTTGATTTTTCCTATTAACCCTAATTTCTTTGCATTGTCGTGAAAACTTACACAATTATTTAAGAATCTTTACAAGTTTTAATTATTAATGAACCATATTGAAAATTCCGAATGTCTCTTAAACAATTGAATTTTACAGGATCTGGGATATTATATTTTTGTGAAAGTAAAAACACGAAATTAATAAAAAACATATTTGGCTTTAATTCACGCTAACGTAAAATAAA
>NC_046657.1:162321927-162324792 GCF_010883055.1 Belonocnema kinseyi
TATTTACGTATTATTATCTGTATTATACTTGTTTGACGAAGATACCGAAAATGTTGTTTGTTTTTACGTATTTCTAACGGTTTAAAAGATCCTTCTGGAAAGTTACAATTTTTTTTTTTTTGAAGAAAATTTTTAAGAGTTATACTCGTTCAGACCCACCGATTCTGAATTCTTAAATAAAAAAAAACTAATTTATCAATTACAAATTTTTCATTTATCAATTTTAATCTGATTTATGAGCCAAAAAAGGTTCGATAATCTCAGCCAAGACAAGGCTCGTCTTGAGTCAAGTAAACGTCGTCTTAGCCAAGACAAGGCTCGACTTAAGACAAGTAAGCTCCGTTTTACCTGTCGTGGCCATAAAAGTAAGACAAAGGCCTATGGCTCGATTCAGTTTTGAGACGCAGCCAGACATTGATGTCTTGTAGACGAACTTAAGACATAAATAAGTCGAACTCAAGTCGAAGCATTTTTACTCGGGGAGCGTGGTAAATACTCAGTGCATGCTTGCGAGCTCGGATTTGTTTCTTAGTAATTGCGGGTTTTTTAATGTTCTATGCTTTAGCGTGATAATCAAAAAAATTCTATTGATAATATACGTAAAAAATAATTGCGAATATCCTTGATATTTATATCACAGATATTATTTAATTTTTTCTGATAAATTAAAAATCTTGTTTTCATTCGTCCAGATTGGTGTAAGATTATAGAGAACCTACTTTGATGCCACAAGTCCAACATGTAGTAGTTTGAGCCTTAAAAGAGGGTCTAATTTCTCTTGAAGACACACCCTACTTTGACGCTAGACGTGAAAAAACGGCCTATTTCTAACAACTTTAGCGTTAAAGTAGAATCTAAATGACTAAGGTAGGAGTTACGGCTTCAAGATAAGGCCTGAATTTCGATTCGGGATATACCGTATACCGTATTCCCACCTTTTTTCATATCAGTTTTTGCGATTTCGGAGTAGTTTTTATTGGATTTTACACAGTTTTTTTTTTTAATTTTATGCACGCAGGATGATAGCAAATTGAAATTTTTGTGCGAAGGGTCTACATTTTTTAAATAATTTGTTATTACTTATAAACAAGGGTGAAAGAAGCCTCTTTTGTTGAAAAAATTCATTATTAAAAAAACTTTCCATTATATCCTTATCAAAATGGGTGCTTAAGGGTTTTTGGGATTGCTAAATACGAATCTGGACTCAGATTTTGAAAATTCAAAAGGGCGGATCAAATATAGCTGCCGAAATTGGTTATATTTTTGGATTTTATCTGAAAATTGATATACAGAGGTTTTCGGGGTCGCTGATCACGAATCTGAAATCAGAATTTGTAAAACCAAAGTGACGGATACAATATGGCGGTCAAAATAATAAAGATTTCCGGATTTTTTAAACAAATTAGTGTACAACGATTTTGGGAGTCACTGATCACGAATCATCTGAATTTAGATTATGAAAATTCAGAAAATTGGTACCAATCCATGTTTTACGTGAGTTGGTGTATATTTTTTCAAACCTTCATATTTTAAATGTTTGTCATTTTGAATACGGATTCAAGATCAGGAACCCCCTGCCTGTGCCAACTTTCAAAAAACAATTTAGAAATATTTTGAATTTTGGCCCGCCATTTTGTTATTATCATTATTATTACATCATTAAGCCATTTCCCTTTAATGGTAGGCGTGACTCACTCGGTAGGGGAAAGGAGTAGTGTGTGGAAGGGATAGAGATTTTTCAGATTGATCCAGAATTCTCGTGCTATTTAAGTAAATAACACGTTCGTTCCGCAACACTGCTCCGACCCAGGTTGCTGATCAACCTCTCTAGCAATCACTGCAAGCGAAGAACCTCACGAAGCCATTACGTAAGGTTCCCCACTTGTGTTCATTAGTGGCCAAGGTCTTTTGTTTTAGGCGTCATTCAATCTACTAACACTCTTTTTATTAACTATTTGCCGCCATATTTTCCTGTCCTGGCATACTTCTCTAGCTTTTTTTATGTCAATGCATTTTTTCATGCAGGCTTTCGTGTTTCTATGACTTCTTATGTCTCTTCTAAGTAGGGTATCATTCACACATTCTAACTATTCTTTCCGCGGTCTACCTCTGGGCACGCTGCCATTTACTTTACCTTGATACACTTGTTTCGTTAGTCATTCATTTGGCATTCTCTCAACATGTCCGAACCATCTTAACCGATTTCTTTCCCATGTGTCTACTAGCGTCTCTTCTGCACCACATTCTTTTAGAATTGTCTCGTTACTTACTTTGTCCATCAGGGTTTCTCCACATATTATGCGCATGAATCTCATGTCAATTGCGTTAATTTTACTCTTATCTATTTCTTGATAAGTCCATGTCTCGCTACCGTATAGTACTGTCGGTACAAATATGGAATTATGTATTGCCATTTTAGCTTTATTTTATATATTTTTACTTCTGATAAGGGTACCCGCTCCACCAATAACCTTCTTACCTTCATTAATTCGTCTATCTAATTCCTCATCTATCTTCCCGTTCCTAGTAAATAAGCTACCAAGATATACTAACTTATCAACTTGTTCAATTCTCTCATTATTTAATAAAATATTGCATAGTGTTTTCTCACTCTTTCCTTCGAACGCCATAGTTTTTGTTTTACTTGCGTTAATTTTGAGGCCCATGCTCTTCATGCTTGCGTCTAGTTTATTCAACATTCTTTGTAAGTCTTCGATAGACTCTGCCATAACAACCTTATCATCTGCGAGCGCTGACCCACGTACCCTTACTGTTTGGAGATCCACACCCTCTTCGTCGAAGAGAGCCATTCTCAAACACTTGTCCATAAATAATATAAATAACCATGAAGACATAACGCATCCT
>NC_046657.1:162324892-162326640 GCF_010883055.1 Belonocnema kinseyi
GATCCGTACATGACCTTCCTGGCATAAACCCACTTTGGACTTCCCAAATCTTTGCTTCTGTTATTTTCATTACCCTACGAATAAATATTTTTGAATATATTTCACTTACGGTGCTTAATAAGCTAATCCCTCTGGAATTATTGCACTCGCTTTTATCTCCCTTTCTCTTGTATATGTGTACGATAATCGCTTTTTTCCAATCGTTTGGGACGTCTCCCATCTCGAAGTTTCCTGCTTCCTTCAAAGTCGTTTTGTATTTTTATCTCTTCTTCTGCTCTAATTGTAATCTTAATTTCTTTAACTAATCGTTTAAGTATTCTATTTTCGCGTCTATAATCATTTCTATGTCTATTTCTTTCTTCATTGGTAAGACCTGCGATGTTCAAAGTTCTCTTGTACGCTTCTCTTTTTGCTTTTTGGACAGCCTGAATTTCATCATTTCACCACGAATCACCAGACATTCTTCCTACAACTGCGGTACCACACACTTCGATCGTACATCTAACAAGAATATCCCGTAACATTGTCCAGACACCCTCTATATCTTTGTTTTTCATACGGTCCTCCCATTTTGCCCTATCTATGCTTTTAATTATCTTATTTTGGAAATCTATTCGCACATCCGGTTTCTGCAGGTTCTCAATTTTGATTCGCGTTTGATTTGCTTTCTTGGTTCTCTTTTTTCTACATCCCCGACCTAAGTTAATTTTTGAGATCAGAAGGTAATGATCAGTATTGCAATTCAGGACCCCCCATGACTCTTGTATCTTTGACTAACTCTCTTAGTCTTTCATCCGCCACAACGAAGTCAATTATACTACGGCTATTTCTTTTAGACCAGGTGAACATGTGGATCATTTTATGCCTAAACCAAGTAATTGTAATAAACAGACCCCTTTCTAAGCATAGACCAACTAGTTTATCTCCATTATAGTTTGTTCTTGGATCCCCAAAATTACCTAATACTCTTCCTGTATCCTGATTTTGGGTGCCCACCCAACCGTTCATGTCTCCTAGTAGAATTATTCTTTCCTCATGTTCGCAGATGTTTATTGTGTCATTTAAAGTGTCCCAGAAGGCGTCTTTTACTTCTCTAGGATCACTATCAACCGGCGTGTAGCATGCTATAATAAATAGTCTTCTGATTCCTACTTTCATTCTAGCCCACAGCAGTCTGGGAGACACGAAGCCCTGGTCTCCGAGATGCTGCTTTGCTCTTTCATTCAAAATGAGACCTACTCCTTGTTTACCATGTGATTTACAGTCTACTTCTGACCATATTTTAAATCCGCCTTAAAAACACGCCGTTTTTTATGTCTTTAGTTTCGCATCCCTTTTTCTTTGTTTCGGGCGCACATAAAATATCTAGTTTCACGCAATTCTTTTACCTTGAGATCATTTACTCCCCTAGCATTCCAAACACCCAGTCTCCATTCGTCGTCTGAAACATGACCATTAGATTTTCCGTGTGCATGCCTATTGTCATTAAAAGTTCCAGTCCTTTCTGAGGCTATTTTGTAGTTTGTATTATTCATTGTTTAGATTATACGCCCAACTAACACCTTTATGTAATAAGTTTATTTCCTGAGTCGAAATCATGTCAAAGTTAAGTACCAAATCGTCATATGGTGGTGATTGTAGTTCTAACGTCAGTCTCACCAAAAACTTCAGTTAATAAGGGAGGGTTGGGAGAGGGGGGAGGTATAACTGGAGCCTAGAGAGTCGACTTGGGTTTTTGTTTTTATGCC
>NC_046657.1:162326740-162335935 GCF_010883055.1 Belonocnema kinseyi
ACATATTGGAAGTCGAGAAGTTTCAATTCCAAATATGCAAAATTGAAGAAATATAAAATGTAAATCCAGAAAAAAATAAATAAAAAACCAAAAAAGATAAATTTCCAAGAAATATTTAAATCTGAAATAAAGACAAAAATAGGTAACTTCGATAAAACAGTTGAATTTTCAACAATATAGATAAATTTTCAATTGAAAAGTAAACGTCAACCAACTAAAACAGATTAATTTTTAACCAAACATTTGCACCCTCACTCAAAAAAGTTGATTTTCCACCGAAAGAAAAGAATTTTTAAACGAAAAGGATGACTAAAGTCAGTTAAAAATATTTGCATGAATTTAATACATCGAATGTTTCTTGATTTTTCCAGACTGCAGAATGACCTAAATATCTTTTGAAGAACCTAAATTTTTCTAATATTTTTTGACTCATCTGAAATATTGAAAATTATATATATATATATGGGTGTGTGTGCTAATAAGTCACTAAAAATGAAAATATCTTGTCTTTTTATTTGATGCAACATCACCATTGTTTAAAAGAATTAAATGCATAAAATATTATACTTGAATCAATTATCACGTGTCCACATTTGTAATTTTCTGTTTACGAGTTAAAAAAAACTTTGTTGTGTTTATTATATTTCTGTTTTTTATTAAATGTTATTTCGTTCCCAAGAATTATTTTTCTACCATAATTCTGTGTTTTTTACAGTGTCAGATGCAGTGTTCAAGGAATGGTTCAACGAATGGTTCAATATACCTCCAAATGATAATAATAATAATAACAATAGCATTAATAATGATTTTGATGTTCGGATTGGTGACTTCGTTTCAGTATATATTTTTGATCCCCAAGACGAAATTCACGGTACCGGTGTTTTTATTGGAAATATCGACGGAAGAATCGAAAGTGCTGACTTACCTGCGAGAGGTGCTATAAATCATTGTCTTTTTGTACGATTGCCAAGTGGCGTCGTTTTTTATGCGAACCTAATTAAACGTCTTGATAATCCCTATGCCAATGGGTGGCCTTGTCGCTATTTTATAGAAGGACGAGAGGACACTTTTTTCTCAAATCTTCTTACGCCAAATAAGCCTTCTGATTCCCGAGTCAGGAGCATTTTGTTGCAAAAGTATAAACATGGTCATACAAACGTTTTTTATATGTGGGCAGAAATAGGTCACTATACAAGAAATTTAGTTCCTAAATGGGCAAATCGTGCATATTGGTTTGCGCCGCACACTGCATAAACCAATATTGTTGGTTCGTTTTTATTTCACTTCTGTACTTGTTTTCCATTTTTTCTTGTTTTGTGTGTGAATTATCGCAATATTAGTGACACGGAATAATTGTATTTCATAATTCAGGGTTGCTACCAAATCTCATTTTTAAAATCTTTTTACATTTCCCTGGTCAATTTTTTATTTTACCTGACGATGGAAATTTTTCTTCTGGTATAAAGTAACCCCATAAACTACAATTTTCATGCAAAAAAATATTTCTAAATTTTTCCTTAAAACTTTTAGTGCCAAGATGAATACTTATTTTTATAAACTATAATATAAGTTTAACGAAAATTTCCTGATACTTTGAGGGGTTTAGTAGCTCACCCTGACTTTGACGAACCATTTTAAAATTCCGTAGCTTGTGGCTACCCCGATAATTACTTTCCGCTATTTTCTAATTCTGTATAACGATATCCTAAATAAACTATCTGTCGTTGTAGATTATAATCCATAAATTTGTGTAGCCTTAATTTTTCTGTTATTAAAATTGTATATTTTTACTTGTACTGATGAGTGCTCTTAATTATCATATATTTCTTTATAACCTTGTTCCTTGGAAATCTATTAGATCCTAACGACGCGACGTGTTGCCCAATTTTCTTACGGCATCATCCGAAAATTTTATGTCTATATTACTAGTAAATAAGCGAAGTTGCATCATTGAAATTATTTTAAAAATTAAAAAATTAAATCCTCTAACGAAACTTAACAAAATTACGACTATGTCATTACTGTACGTAATTTATGATTTTCAGAAATAATATGATATCAGATTCGAAATTAATTGAAATTTTTGTATTTAAGATAATACTTGCTTTGAGGGTGAAAACATCTTTTCCAAAATTCCCTTATTTTTCCTTGGTCATTTCTCGTTTTCCCTGACCATTAAGATTCGAATACCAGAATTTTAATCGCTTCATATTTTTAACATATCTTATAAACGGAATAAAAAATGTGCCAGATAAAAATTTAAAATTTATTTATTTATTCAAAAATAAAAGACTTTCCTACCATAAAAGAGTCTTTTTTGACAGAATACTGACATTTTCAACAAATTAACTAAATTTTCAATAAAAAGGGGTAGTTACTACTAAAACCAAAAGAGATGAAATTTCACTTAAAAATTAATACATTTTAAAAGCAAAGACACGAATTTTCAATAAATAAAAATTTTTAAACATGAATGAAAAAATGAAAAAATTGTTGAACCTTTCATCCAAAAACCGAATCTTTTCTATACGAGTTGAATTTTCGAAAAAAAATTGTTTGTTTTTTTTCTTGAGAGAGAAAAAAATTAATTTTGGGGAAAAAGGTGAATTTCTCAATGAAAGATTAACCTTCATTCAAAGAAACTTTCAAGAATTAGTTTAAGTATCATCCACGCAGTTAAATTTTTTATTAAAAAATAACAATTTTGAATAAAATAATTTAAATTTCAACCAAAGAGGTGGATTATCAACTAAAAATATGAATCTTCAACAAAAAGTTATTTGTCAAAAAAAAATGTTTGAACCAAAACCTTCAAAAACAATTGGTTGAATCTTCAAGAAAAGGAGATTAATTCTTAACCAAACCGTTGTATTTTTATATATAAATATAAAATTTCTACTAAAATGGATACTTTTGTTACTAAAAAGAAATTTTTTTATGTAAAATTTAATTTTAAATTTAAAAAATATGTTGTTAACCAACTAAATTAAATTTTTAACAAAATCGTTAAATTTCCAATTGAAACAGAGGATTTCTTAAATGAAAAGAATAAATGTATGCAAAAAAATCAACAAAGAATGAAATAGTACATTTTTGATTAATAAAATTAATCCTTATTAAAAAATATAATTTTGAACCAAAAAAATTAAAGTTCAACCAAAATATTTTACGAAAATAACATAATATATAACAGAATACATGCATTGTCAACCAACTCTTGAAATTTGTAATGGAATTTTCAACATAATGAATGCATTTTTGACCTGGAATTTTTGTTTTCTAAGAAAAACGACCAATTTTAAAAATTGAATAAATTTTTAACTGAAAAATATCAAGTTTCGAAAAAATAATAATGAATATGTTAATTTTCAGTAAGAGAAAGAAGTTTTCCAGCAAATAAAATAAATGTAGAATGACATAGTTAAAGATGTAACCAATTACATGAATTTTCTAAAAAAAAGGTTAACTGTCTATAAAGCAAATTAAAAAAAAATAGTTTAATTGTTTGTAAAACAAAATATATGAATTTTCAATGAAAAAGGTAAATTTACAGCAATAAATAAAAATGCTCTATTTTCAGTTTAAGAAAGAAGTATTTAAGCAAATAAACTAAATTTTCAACGAAGTAGTTATATTTTCTAAAAATTAAAGGCATTTGGTACTGAAATCATTATATCTATAAAAAAACTTTTTTTTAACAAAACTGAAATGGAATTTTTAGACAAAAAAATTAGTTTTCAATAAAAAACTTATTTTCAAACAAAACAATAAATTTTGAACCAGAGAGATTGATTTTCTAACAAAATGGAAAATTTTAAACAAAGTACAGAAGTTTTTAATCAATCATTTCAACATTTAATTAAATTTAAACCTCAGATAGTTAAATTTTCAACGAAAAAAGTGAATGTGTCACCACAAAAGACAAAGTTTCAACAAAATACCGAAATTTCTAAACAAACAGTAGCATTTTCAAATGAAGAAGATTGATTTTTAAAAAAACATGATATAATTGAAAATCTAGTTACAAAATATACTTTCAATAAAAAAATAATTTTCAAGGCGAAGCAATGAATTTTGTGCCAAAAAGATTAAATTTTTGCTAAATAAGATTAATTTTTATTAAAAGACATGAATTTTCAACAAAATAGTTGAATTTTCAATTAAAGAAGATAAATGTGCGACAAAAAATAAAATAGCTGCATTTTTAACTAATAAAATAATTTTTAAAAAAAGTTAACAAAATATTTTCATTTGAAACCAAAAGATTTTTAAACTTATAGATCATTTTGTAGTCAAACAATGCAAAATATAACGTGAAACACGAATCAACAAAAATTGTACATCGAAAAAATACTTACAATTTTGTTAATTATCACTTTTTTTATGGAATACGAATTTTTTGTTTTACTTGTGAAAAAAATTTAAAATAAAAAAAAATAATAATTTTTCTACGAACGAGACAAGGTGCGAAAAAATAATTAAACAAAAGCTGTTCACCTAACGAAGAGCTACAAATTTCTTATAGTTCATTTATTGATGGAATGCGTAGTTTTAGTATTATTCTTAAAAAATAAAATTTCAAATTTGTACATTTTTTATTTTAGGCCAAATGGCACAAGCTATGAAAAAAAAAAGTAGACAAAAGCTGCTTTTTCAACATGAAGTGAAAACTAATCTTCTGAATGCTAATTTTTACGAGTAATAAATAATATGCCCATTTCCTTAACTAGAAGATATTTCAAAGAAAAAATCCATGATTTATTATGGGCTAGAAAAAAGAAACCCTAGTTCGAAAAAATGATTTTTTACTTTAAATTTATAAAAGAGTTGTAAAGCTTTAAGTGCTTGAATTTTGCAATTAAATATTCAATATTGCAATTAAACACTTTTTCAGAAATGAAACTTTTATTTTTTATCACTCGGAAAAATTTTAATATGATATTCAGTGCGTAAAATGATACATACAGCAATTATTCAATATATTATAATATACAATAATAATTATTATTATATAAAGTTCGATTAAATTTGGATTTTAATATTAAGTATGTACACTACGTACAAACAATCTCAAAAGTTTCCTACCCTTAAAATAATTTATGAAATCGATAAAAAGAAGATCTATTATTAATTTCTGTAAATCTTGATGAAGACTTCTAATCACATTTTATAAAAAATAATTCAGGTTAAAATGGTTTATTTAACCGTATTTATTTACAGGTATAGTTTTTTCTTTCTCTTTAGGTAAAAGTTATAATTTTTATTCAATCCTAATGATCAAGACCTCATTTTATTCTTTGAAGGATTCTCTAAAATTCTATTTGGGTGGTGTTAAATAAAACTTAAACCAAGATTGTTTTTAACAATAATAACTCTATGATTTCGCAATTAATTTTTTTAAATAAAATCAACCCAAATAGAAATTTAGAGAATCCTTCGCAGAATGAAATGAACCCTTGATGATTAAGATTAAACAAAAATTGTAACTTTTCCCTGAAGAGAAAGAAGAAACTAACCCTTTAAATAACTATTGTTAAATAAACAATTTTAACCTAAATTATTTTTTCTGAAGTGTTCTTAGAAGCCTCCAACAAGATTTACATAAATGAATAATAGATAGGTTTTTGTTGATTTTATAAATAATTTTAAATATAGGCAACTTTTGAGATTGATTGTACGTAGTGACATCCTCAATTTTTAGATGGAAAAAGATTTATATTGAGAATAATTAAATTTTAAGAATACTTGTTACAACAACAAAAAATTAAAGTAATAGTTTGAACTTGTTCTTCGAAAATTTTTTCTGAAACTTGATAGGCAAATACTACATTCACACAAACACTGCATTTTCAAGTTTACGTGATAAAGACATTCTAAAGTGAAATAGCTCTCGAAGGTTTTGTGTCTGTGTAATAAATCCAGCAGATACATAACATTCTAAGATAAGAAATCAGCAGATATAAAATTTATAAATATGAGAAATATATCATTTGCGCACAACCCTAGAACTAAAAAATTGTCTCTAGATTTAGGATTTCATTATTTTAACCTAAATTCGACGCCTTCATACCATTAAGTGATTTTTAAACAAAAAAATGTTTAAAAAGTTTATCAGATTTATAAAAGAGTTGTCAAGCCAGATTTTTTAATTAGCTTTTTAATTTCTTATAAATAAACAGACATGACGAAAAAAATGGCTACTTTTTTATTTGACGTTCCCGGTGCTCGGCAAATCAGTTATCGTGAACTTCATAATTAAAAAAGTCAACATAGAAAAAAAAGAATTTTTATGTAGACAAATGCCTGAACAATGCATTTGTTCATTAAGTTTGTTTAAAGAAATCATAAAATTTCTCAACTTATTATGAATGTTACTGAAATTGTCATGAAGTTCTGAACTGAAAAGACAGGTATTCAAAAAACCGAATATTTCTTCTAACAAATGCCCGAATAATTCATTTGTTTTGAAAAATCATAAGGTTAATTAACAAATTATAAATTTTGTTATCATAAAGTTACTAATTTGAAAAAATTGACATCGAAAACAACGAATTTGTCTGTTGAAAAAAATTTTAACGAATGTTACTCTATGTAATTTAGGAGATTTCAACAATTTGCCTGTTATTGACGATTTAAAAAAAATCTAAATCGGTTAATATTTGTAGGCTTTACGTTATTTTAAACAAATTAAAGTTATTTTTTCCACTGTGTACTGGTCGGTCTATGATCCAGCCCACACAAGGTCTAGCCACGCGCAAGTTAAAAAAATCGCAGCCAATCAACAATACCGAAAACATATGATTTTGGAAATAAACCAGCTACACGAAGAAAAAGTTGGCTTAATAGTTGTTGCTGGAATGGCCGAGGAACAATTGTAATCCATAAGAAAATTGTCAGTATGTAAATTTTTAAACACGTTTATCTCGGTTTCACATTTTTCAAAATTGCCCGACTCATAGTTCAAAAAGTATTTGACCGATCGTGTTCAGCTTGCATATATATAAAGGTGGTCCAAAAATGCATGGCAACAATTTTTTTGCATGCTAGATAGCAACAATCCCCTCCATTTCATTCCAAATCCGAAAAAAGAAATTCCCTAATTTTTATTTTTTTTTATTTTCTTATTTTAACAGGTGCCGGTTTTGACTTGATGTTTCCAATGTAAAATGCATGGGGAAAAATTACTTTTTTTTTTGTTTTTAGAATAATTTTTGAGGGTTTGAAAAAATGTGACGGGAAAGTATGGGGGCCTGTTAAGAATTATACAGCGAAGAATTTTATGTATCAAACATATGGGGTTGACACATCTAACATACCCTCACGAGTACCTGAAAACTACCCTTAAAACAAAAAATGTCAATTCTTTATGTAATCGACCTTTTAAATAATGCATTCTCGTCATTTTTTACTTTAAATTATTATAATTGGTCTAGTGAAATATTTATTATCATTGTTTAATTAATTTTTATTTATTTAAACAAATGGAATTTCTTTAAATAATTTCTTCTTCAAAAATTCATTTTCCCCCATCAAAATTAATACTATTAGACTAGTGGAATATTATATAACATTTTTGTATTAATTTGTGATTGTTTAAACGAATGTAATTTGTTTGCAAATTTTAATGTGAAATTTTTTCCCCCCTAAAAATTATTATTATTATTTATTTAATATTTATTTATTTATATTATATTATATTTATTTATTATTATTATAATATATTATTATCTAGTGGAATATTAATTAATACTAGTTCATTAATTGTAAACTGTTTAAGAAAATGGAAATTGTTTAAATATTTTTTAATAAGAATTATTAATACTTCTTTAGTGGAATATTTATCAACATTGTTTGATTAACTTTATTAAAACAAAATCGTTTTAAAATAAAAATGATTACTTAAATATAACTGATAAATTAATTATTATGAAATAAATTATTAAGCAATAATTAATTATTGAAAATGAAAGAACTAATGTTAATAAATTTTCCACTAGAGCATTAGCAATAATTTTCAGGGAAAAAACGAATTTTCAAAAAAAAAATTCCAACAAATTATACTTGTCCAAACAATTACAAATTATTAAAAAAATGTTATTAAATATTTCACTAGACTAATAGGAATAATTTTAAGTGAAAAAATACGAGAAAACAGTCCTTAAAAGGTCGATTTCATAAAGAATTCAGAGTTTTTGTTTTAAGGGGAGTTTTCAGGTACTCGGCAGGGTGTGTTCGAGGTGTCAACCCCAGATGTGTGATACATAATATTCTTCGGTGGATAATTCTCAACAGGCCACCATACTTTCCCGTCACACTTTTTCAAACCCTAGAAAATTATTCCAAAAACTCAAGAAAGTGATTTTTCCCCATGCATTTTACATGGGAAAATTCAAAACCGGCACCTGTTAGAATCGAAAAATAAAACAAATAAAAATTAGGGAATTTCTTTTTTCGAATTTTGAATGAAATAGGGGGGATAGTTGCCCTCTAAAGAAAAAAAAGTGTTTTGAGCCACCCTAATATACATATTTCTTAAATGTACAGTTTGTTAGTGAACCAATTTAAATTTTTAAAAAATTGTTTTAACAATTTTTTTGAAAACATATTCAAGCAAATTTTTGGGTAAAAATCGGATTTTTTGCAAATCAAAGCCATTTTGATAAATATTTATATTTTTCCAAATTTTGGTAATTCACCTACTAATTAAGAATTTAAGTTTTAAAAATATTTAAAATTTTTTTTTAAATTTCAGACTCATGTCTAAGAAGTTATAAATCTGGAAAATTGACCTACTGAATTTGGACATATCGGACATACGCCTTTGTAAATCAAAATATCATTGCTGTGTCAGGCTGAAATACGTTTACTTTATACTTCAAAAATCCCTTTATAAACCATAAGATTTTTGGAATGAATCTTTATTATTTTCATCCCCAAAAATACCCTAATTTTAAGGCTGTTACAAGGGATTCCCCCCTTACAGTTTGTGGCATACCCGAGTGAAAATTCTTCGACTTGATTTCGACTTGAATTGGCCCCAATCAAGACATTCAAAAGTTGAAAATTTCAACTTGAGCATATCTTAGTCTTGAGACAGAGCCAGACTTCAATGTATGTCTCGGAGACAAGTTTATATGTCTTGAAGACATACATTTTTCACTTGAGTTGAATTTTTATTACTCCAACACGAGCGTT
>NC_046657.1:162336035-162345078 GCF_010883055.1 Belonocnema kinseyi
AATCAACTTATTTGCGGATTGTTACTTCTATTATACATGTTTGACGATGATACCGAAAATGTTATTTGTTTTTACGTATTTCTATCGGCTCAGGAGATCCTTCTAGAAAGTTATAATTTTAATTTTTTTGATGAAGATTTTTAAGGATTATACTTGTTCAGACTCACCGACTCTGAATTTGTGAATTAATAATAACGAATTTAATTATTTAAAAAATTGTATTCATCAATTTTAATCTCATTTATGAGCCAATAGACAAGTAAACGCCGTTTTACCTCTCGTGGCCATAAAAGTAAGACGAAGGCCTGTGGCTCGACTCAGTTTTTAGACGCAGCTAGACTTCGATGTCTTAGAGACGAACTCAAGGTATAACCAAGTCGAACTCAAGTCTAAGCATTTTTTACTCAGGAATAGATCCTTTTTCAGTCACTTCTGCCTTGAATCACTTCAAACATTTTACAAATTAATGATGCACATTTTATTTTTCAATTCGGATTAAATTATATTGCACTGGACAAAGTTTAATGAAGAAACTAAAATGATAGAAATTAGCCATTCTTGAAAGAAAGATAGAGCATATGAAATATGACATTTGTTTACTTTATGTTGAAAATTCCACGTTTTCAACAATGGATGATCAAAAAATACGCGCTACTAGTTCAAATGATATAATATGCTCATGAAAGATTATGTTAATATTACGGTTTTTAAGGAAATTAGGTATTTCTAAAATACAACTTAATTTTGTTTTAAGAAGAATGAAAAAGATTTTTTAAATGTTTTCTATATAATTATTCATAATATTTACTGACTTTAAATAGGCTAACGCTGTTCCGCACATGCGCGGTTGCAAATCTGAATAGCCATCTAACGGATATTAACGAACTAAAAAATGAACCCTTAAAAAGAGTTCTATTGGAGTCTCAGTTCTGAATGATACAAACTTTTACTTACGCCTTTACATTACCGAACCCTCGTCTTTTTTTCTTTCTTGGTTGAAAATTAAATTATTTTGTAGAAAATGCTACTGTACTCTTAAAAGGTCATCTTCATAAACGAAATTAAAATGCTTTGATAAAAAAACACTTTCTCAGTTGAAGGTTTATTTCTTTGATTGAAGATTTAAGTATTAAATTAAAATTGTTGTTTAGTTGTCTTTGGTTGAAAATCTATATATTTTGTTAAAAACATGTCTTTCTTGGTAGAAGTTTAATCTTCTTGGTTAAAAATTCATCCATTTGGTTCAAAATGGATTTGTTTGGTTGAAATAACAACTGGAACTACATTGTAAAAAAACTAAAGAAAAGTCTTAAAGATTCAAAAATTCATTGAAAAATTTCCATATGTTATTAAAGGACAATATTGTTTAATTGAAAATGCTATGATTCCGTAGAAATTTTATCTTTTTAGCTTATTATTAAATTTTTTGGTAGTGCATTAATCTTTTTGGTCGAGTATTCATCATTTTGTTCGAAAATTTAACATCTGTATCTAAATTCATTTTTTTTCTGAAAATTTAACTATTCTATGTTTGGTCAAAATTACATCCGGTATTTTGGAATATGTTGGAAATTTGTGTTTTTAATAGAATATTACTTTTTTTGGTCGAAAATTCATCTTTACGATTAAAAGTTGAAAAAATTTGTGGAAAATTCGTTGTTTTTTCTGTTCACAGATATTTTTTTATTGGACTTTTTTATTTAAAATCTTACTTTTCATTTTTAGTTGAAACTTTATCCTGTATATTGTATAAGTTACAAATTCAAATAATTGGTAGATAGTTAATTTTTTTATCCTATTTTTCAGGATTAATGAGAAAGAGGATCTAAGGAAGGTTTTTCGCCTAATTTGAAGTTGGCCAAAAAAATTCCTACAGTATCTACTATCAAAAAAAAGTCAATTTCATATTGAACGGACCACCTTGCAGTATTTGTTGTAAAAACCCAATTACAAAAATCCAGAAAAATACATATATGGGTTTTTGGGGTCGTGGATTTCGAATCCAAGGTCCGTTGACCTCCATCACATCTGATTCAAGGTCATTTGAAGGTCAAACTGCAGAAAATCTGATAAAAATACAGAAAAAAAACATACATAGTTTTTTGAGGTCTCTGATTTTGAATCCGAGGTCCATTGACCTCTATCATATCAGATTCAAGACCACTAAAAGGTCAAACTGCAAAATACCTGATGAAATAGCTATATATAAGTGAGAAGATAAATAAACCCCCGATTAGGATTTAGTGTTCCCAAAAACTCATATGTGTATTTTTCTATATTTTTCTTATCATATTTTTAAGTTTGACCTTTTAATCACCTTGAACCTGATATCATGGAGGTCAAAGGACCTCGGATTTCAAATCAGCGACCCAAAAACCAATGTAGGTATTTTTTTTTATTTTTCTATCGGATTTTCTGCAGTTTGACATTTCAAATGACCTTGGATCTGATATGATAGAGGTCAACGGACCTCGGATTCAAAATCAGCGACCCCAAAAACTTATGCATGTATTTTTCTAAATTTTTCTATCTGATTTTTTGCAGTTTGACATTAAAATGATCTTGAATCTAATGTGATGAAGGTCAATGGATCTTAGACTCAAAATCAGCAACCCCAAAAACCAATATATGTATTTTTCTTGATTTTTGTTATTAGGGTTTTTCCTGAAAAAACTGCATAGAAGCAGTGAAGTTTTCATTTTTGTAAAGGGTGCTTGGGGTGAATAGGGGGATGAAGGTGATTCGTTTAATGTGGAATTGACTTCTTATTGTTAGCAGATACTGTAGGAATTTTTTCGAATTTTTTGTGCCAAATATAAATTCAGCCAAAAGCCGTCCTTAGAGACCCTCCTTTTTTAAATTTTTTGATTTAAAATTGATCTTTTATGGTGAAATACTCGTGCTTTGATAGAAATTGCTTGTATAGAAATTCGTCTTTTTGGATTGAAAATTTTGCTATTTGCTCGAACCTTTAACTATTTTTTTGAAAAACTCGTTTGTTTTCCTGGAAAGATCGTCTATTTGACAGTCAATACAATTATTTGTTTTAAGAAAATTGTTTTTTAATTCCTTTATTTTTTAGTTAAAATTTATATCTATGAGAAGAGAACATGTTTTGGTTAATAATTAATCCATTTTGTTTAAATGCAATATATTTCGTGGGATGTCAAGTAAACCTAAAATTGATAATATAGTTAATAGATGCCCCATAAGTGAAAAAATTTCCCATGACACAAGAAAGTGACCTGGCTTATGAAGAAATGTACTAATTTCCAAGAAGTATTGACGAGAGCGATAGCGGAAAATTAATAATTAATTTAATCAAATTTATTGCCCTTATTCAGGGTTTTATATCAATTAAAAGAAGTTTATAGAATCGGAAAGCATAACAAAGCGAAAAGTTCAATAAATGAAAGCGATTTGACACAAAATAGAAAGCGAGATTGTGAAACTAGTAAATAGCTAAGTCACCTCTCTACAATTATCTTCTTGAAAATAGAAAAATATTCATTATTTACAAAATTGCTTCACTTAACTTTGGAGTTGTTATTCAAATTTGTTAGCATATCTCCAAAAATAATTTCCGATGAATTCTAAAATTTAAAAGAATATTTGCTTTGATTTGAATTTGATTGAAATAAAATTTCCGATTCGATTCTTATTTTGAATGAAGGAAAATGACTGATAAACTCGATTTGATATTGATTTGTATTTAAATAATAATAAATTATAAAGAGATAATAATTGATTTAATTTAAAAGAATATAATTTACGACTCAATTTTTGATAATATTTGATTTAAATCTGATTTAAATCAAATTTGCGATATTGAAAGTTTCGATTTTTACTTGAATCAAGAAGAAAGGTTTATTAATTTGATTTGAAATTCTATGACTTAAAAGTGAAATTTTTTATTTTGAACTAAAATAAAGGAGAAAATTTGCGTTACGAACTTTTATCTCGAGTAAAAATGCTTCGACTTAAGTTCGACTTGGTTATGTCTTCAGTTCGGCTCCAAGACATTGATGTCTAGTTGCGTCTCAAAATTGAGACATGCTCAAGTCGAACTTTTTGACTTCAGCATGTCTTGATTGGGGGTAATTCAAGTCGAACTCAAGTCGAAGCATTTTTACTCGGGATATACGGGAAGGTGAAGGGTATTTGTACCCGAAATATTTATAATTATAAATAAATAATTTTACTTCCTTTTAAAATTTTTTCTGAATGTTTCTAAGTATTATTGCTAAAAGAGAACATTTAAATTGTGAGTGATTGTTTATTAACGGAAAATAATGTTGTTCTTAACATTTAGATATCACACCATAATTTGTTAACTTTCTACAATTTTCAAACAGATAAGAGAAACTAAATGATGAAAAAAAAACTTTTTTTAAAGATTTATAAAAAATATTAACAGATTAGGTTTTATTTTAAGACAATATTTTTTTGTTGTGAAGATTTCAAAATTTGTGAAAAAATAATTTGGAAGACTTTAAGTTAATTTATTTTCAATTTTCCAGGATTTAAAATTTCTTTAGGTAAAAAATATTTTTAGGAATTTGAGACGTTTTTAATAGATTACAAATGTTTACAAATTTGGAAAAATTTCCGAAAATTTATGAAATATTTCTTGATCCATGCTTCATTTTTGACAGATATTTGTGAATATATATTATCTAAAGCACCATAAAATAAATAAAAAGCCACAATTCTTTTTTCAAACATTTTTATGTATCTCACGTTGTTAGACTAAGAATAGAATTTTCGTTTTCATATTGTTTTTTATGGATAAAGCAGAATATCCTGAAAGTCTTTTTTTAGATTTTTTAGGTATCTCGCGTCTTTCGGCGCGATATTGGAATTTTCGATTTTTTACATATTAATTACAATTAATAAAAACAAAACGACAAGTCCTATTAGAAAATGATTGAAAGATATTTAATAAGATTTTCAACTGCTCTCTTCCCTCTTGGAGACTTTTTTTCATATTTTGCGTCGTTTGGTTCAAAATTTGAATGTGTGGTGTCAAATTTCACACAATTCTAATACTTTCTTAATCGTGAATGATGAGAATGAAATGAATTAATAAATTTCAATTTCGTACCCTTTGTCGTTTTTTCACAAATTTTTCATTTTTATTTTTACTCTCATTTTTATGGTTAAAATCAAAACTAGGTTTCTACCAAAAAATGATTTATAAAAAATTTGTGAATTTTTTGGTGGTGAAAAATTTCTATTAAATAATTTTTTTCGTAATTTGAGTCGCGTTTCCTAAAATTTTTATTTTCTTTCATTTTAAATGTTATTTTTCACGAATAAAACAAAAACTGCGCGTCCTATGAAAAATTGCCTATTAGCAAATATTTAGATCTTTTTTAGAGTCACAATTTTTGTTAATTTATCTTTTTTCGCATCTTGCATAGTTTGACTACAAAATTAAATTCGAATTTAATTTCTTCAAATTTTGATTTCCGATAGATTTTTTAAAATCTTATAAATGCTATACCTCTGCGAATTTTCTTTTTATCGAAAAATTCTTAGATACATTGTTTGACTTTATGAGTTTTATGAACAGTCGTACATAAAGATTTTAAATGTGAAACAGAAATTCTCCTAAAACATTTTAAAATAAAAGGAAGGTTCACCAATTACTTTCAGTGATAAGTGCTCTTAATTATTATATATTTCTTTATAATCTTTGCTGCTTAAAATGATGAATAGAACACAAATAAGAAACGAATGGAAGTTGTTTCTTATGTAGCGCTATTGGATTTAGACCCGGGCTTTGTCCCTGGGTTTATATCTGGTCCGCAAAAAGCAAAATAGTTCTATAAAATCTAAAATTCTAGCTTAAATACAGTCTATTTCTAAGAAGCCTTGAAATAGAGCACAGTTCTGTAAAATGGTAATCAATTTTTCGACGCGAAAAATCAATCTTTTGTATTATTATATTATTACTATCATAATCTGATATTTGTTTACATATTTAAGTACACTATTATTTACTATTATACGAGGTTGGTTCAAATATGATAGAGACAAATACTCTAACACGTTTATTTACTATCGAAAAAAATTACAAAAATGTACAGTTTTTCTAGGTATTTCCCCTCACAAGTTACGCATTTTGCCCACCTTTCAAAAAGTTTTTGGATGCCGGTATCGAAGAATTCCTTGTGCAACTTGGACAGCTATATGCGCACGAACTCCTCTACCTCGTCGTCGGTATTGAATCTTTGACCTCCGAGGGCTTATTTCAGTGGTCCGAACATGTGGTAGTCGCAGGGTGATAAATCTGGACTATGGGGGGGGGGGGGGGGGGGGGGGGGGGGGGTGTTCCAGTACCTCCCACCCCAATTTCGATATTGTATCAAGCGTGAGACGCGCGGTATGAGGGCGCGCGTTATCCTGAAGAAGAATCGCACTTCGTGCTGGAATGCTCCTCCGTTTCAAGTGATAAGCGGGTTTCACGTATGTTTTCAGAAGGTTAGAGTAGTATGCAGCCGAGTTTAGCCGAAATGTCACGAACATTCATCCTACGGTCCTCCAAAATCATTTGTTCTACGCGGCGAATATTGTCAGGTGTCATGCTGGTTCGCGGTCGACGATCATGCGGCTCATTCTCAACGGTGTCGCGGCCATCCTTGAATGCTTTGGCCCATTTAAAGACGGCAGCCCTACTCAGACACTCACTACCGAACTGATTTCGCAAACGCAGTGAAATTTCCGTGTTTTCAACGCTTCCCCGCACTGAAAAACGAATTACAATACGTTGCGCAACGGCAGTCGGCACTTGACGTTCATTCATGGTCGTAGCACGCGCGTGAAACATTCGCTCCCGACGAAATCTATGCCACACTGTTCGTAAGGGACCCAGCTATCACATACTCAAGCCACGACCTTTAAACATACATGCGCGCCATCTACAGCATTTGTCTCTATCATATTTGAACCATCCTCGTACAATCACTACAGTATTTATAATCGCACGCTGTGAAAATTTTTATTCCGTGCGGGTGCGAACCCTGTAAGCTTCGAATTCTATAAAGATGAAATAAAATTCTATAAAAAATATCGTTACGCTTATAATAATACAAATGTCTAAGATTTTAGATCAATATATATTTTAAAATTACTTAAAAATCTTAAAACTCATTTAAATTCTACCTACATTAAAAATATCTTAAACTGTTAAATCCCTTGAAATTCCTGAAAATTTCTTTAAATACATAAAAATATTTTTAAATTACATGAAAATCCTTTACCTCTTTTGAATTTGACTTTTGACTTTTAAAACGATATGCAATCCATTGAAATGCCACAAAACCCCTTAAAATAAATAAAAATCTCTTGATTCCATAAAAAGCATTTGAAAGTCTTTACAATCTCTTGAAAATTCTTGTAATTTTTGAGATTCTTCTGAAATATTTTGAAATTCTTTAAAACTACTTTAAATCTTCTTAAATTCATTAATGAAATTTAATTTTGTATAATTTTAAAGAATTTTTAAATGCCGTTTAGGTATTTTAAAATTCATTAAAATCCTTTTAAACACTTGAAAATATTTTGTACACTAAACTCTCGCTTTCTGTAAAGTTTCTGGGGTTGCCTAGGGGCGGTCTGGTATGGGGGCGCAGCCGGGGGTTCCCGACTGCGCCCCCTTGTTTATCGCTCCCTAAGCCATGCCAAGGTGCCCCAAAAATATTATATTGCTTGAACAAATAAATATATTTTAGATTGCAATGGAAAGTGTGAAAAGAATATCTAATTATATCCACGATTTTCACTTGTACTTCTATAAGTAATATCAGTAAAGTAAAAAGTTTCCTCTAATTTCTTTTCACCCATATGAATCCTATGAAATTCTCTAATGCATGCTTCGGTTTCTATTAAAGAAAACATTTTTCAAATGAATGATAAATTATTTATATTGAAACAGTAAATATGAAAGGAATATTCTTGTCATCAACTTAATTACGGGATTTTATATTTGTTTGTTTCCGATGCAAGTTCGGATCAAAGGATATATTTCATTGTTTTGGAAATTGTAAAATATTACTATATTTTTCTGTACTTTACTATAATAATTGTTATTTTATTATAATTTTAGCATATTTCGTAATTTTTAATGTTTCTATTATGAATCACTTATTTAAGTCAAGGCTTAAATCCTTGCAACAATGAAATTTGAAAACTTGCAGTCTATATGGCTTTCAAGTTGCAACACGTCTAGGGTGCACGACTTTTGTTTCTGGCGCTTTGCGCTCGATAATATATTTACTTCACACTGCATGCTCGGTCTTTATACTTCCACACATTTGTGCAGAAACTTTTTAAAAATAAAATTCAAAGCATCGACAAAACTGTAATTTGGTGATTGCGAATTATCTTTTGTTAAAGCTCTTTCGGGTTCAACGAACACATTCTCATCAAGTATCTTATCCTTCGCTCTCAATTTTTTCCAAAATGCGAACTTTTCTACATTAAGTTCAAAATTATATCAAAAGTATATTACATTTATTTTTGTATCTCGATCCAGGATTGCTTATTCAGTGATTGCAAAATAAAGTACAAATTTTATTTATAATGAATTATTTAATATGTTTGTTCCTTATTTTGCTCTAAATTTTATTCTCAGCTACCGGATTATATGTGGGTCAGCCAAGAATTGAAAAAATTGAAACCGGATGAAAAAGTATATCCTTATTTTAATTTATGGTTCCATTTTCTAGATAAGAACCGGATAGAACCAGATAGCCGACACACTTTCACTTAATAATTTACAAGTGACTATTATGGTGGCTAAGAAGGCTATTTTTTGAGAGGGCAACGATCCCTCAAATTTCATTCCAAATCCGAAAAACGAAATTCCCTAATTTTTTATTCTTTTATTTTTCGATTTTAAAAGGTGCAGGTTTTGACTTGAAGTTTCCCATGTGAAATTCATGGGGGAAAATCACTTTTTTGAGTTTCTGGAATATTTTTAGGTTTTGAAAAAATGTGACGGAAAAGTACGGGGGCCTGTAGAGAATTATCCAACGAA
>NC_046657.1:162345178-162365151 GCF_010883055.1 Belonocnema kinseyi
ACCCCCCTAACACACCCCCTCGAGTACCTGAAAACTACCCTCAAAACGAAAAATTTCAATTCTTTATGAAATCGACATTTTGAGTGCTGTATTCTGGTATTTTTTTCCGTAAAAATTATTACTATTGGTCCAGTGGAATATTTACTAACATTAGGTCATTCATTTTTGATTATTTAAGCTAAAGGAATTTGTTTAAATAATTTTGTTTCGAGTTTTTAAAATAATCATTCTCACGGTTGTTCTAGCGCAATATTTATCTAGTAATAATTAATAACTAATTAATAATTAATTTATCAGTAATATTTAAGTAATCATTTTTATTGAAAAATTTTTTTAAAATAAAATTATTCAAACAATTTGGATAAATATTCCACTGAAGAAATATTAATAATGTCTAATACAAATTATTGACAGAAATTTCATTTATTTAAACAATTGAAAATTAATTAACTAATGTTAATAAATATTCCACTAACCCAATAGTAATAATTTTTAAGGAGAAAAACAAAATTAACGCAAAAAATTTTGTAAACAAATATCATTTGTTTAAATAATAAAACTTTAATTAACCAATGTTATTCAATATTCTACTAAACCAATAGTAATAATTTTTGGGGGGAAACACGAATTTTTAAGTAAAAAAATTATTTAAAAAAATTAAATTTGTATAAATAATTGAAAATTAATCAACCAATGATAATTAATATATCTAATAGACCAATATTAATAATTTTAAGTAAAAAAATACGAAAGTACAGTGTTCAGAAGGTCCATTTCATGAAAGGTTGACATTACAGAGTAAGAAATAAATTTGAAAAAAATGACAGGCTTATAAAACAAAATTCGACAACAAATGTGGTTAACTTTTTAGTTCAAAAAATTTATTTTAAATTAAAAAACTCATTTTTACCCAAAACTATAAATTTTGCATCAAAAAGGTCATTTTTCTACCAAAAATGGATAATTTTTAACAAAATCATTGTTTTTTCAATCAAATATTCTCATATTTAATGAAATTTGAAAACTTTAACAATTGGATTTTCAACGAAAAAAGGTCTGGGACAACAAAAAACAAAATTCGAACAAAATACAGAAATTTTTAAGCAAATAGTAAAATTTACAACAGAAGAAGATTGATGTTAAAAAAAAAATGTTATAATTGAATTTTTAGTTAGGAAATTACGTTTCAATAAAAACTAATTTTCTTTAATTTTCTAGCCAAAGCAATGAATTTTGAATCAAAAAGATTAAATTTTATCCAAAAATATTACATTTTATAAGAATACATGAATTTTCAACCATATAGTTAACTTTTTAAGAAAAGAAAAAGATTTTTCAACTATAATGATCATTTTGTACTAATTCGAAATATTAAAAATAAAAAAAAACACGAAAAAAAATTGTGCATCAAAAATATATATAAAGTTTTTTTATTAATCACTTTTTTCAGGCTACTTATTTTTTGTTTTATTCCTAACGAACCACATTAAAAGTAAAAAAAAAGATTAATTTTTGGACGAATGGCACAAGCTTCGAAAAAAAATTAAACTAAAGTCGTTACACCAAAAAAGAACTAACAATTTTTTATTCTTAATTTTTTGATGGGATGCGCAGTTTTAGTTTTCAGTGCAAGAAAAATTTAAAAATTCTATTTTTGGACAGATTACACAAGCAATGCAAAAAATCACTAGACAAAAGTTGCTCTTCAAAAAGGAGTAAAAACTCCTAGAAATTTTAAATGAATAATTTTTTGATAGAAATCTTAGTTGTTGTTTTAATCATACAAAATTAAATTAGAAATAAAAAAATTAAATTAAAAAAAAAACGACACAAGGTACAAAAAAACTGAATAGACAAAAGTTTTTAGCCAAAAACGATCCGCAGATTTGAGAGAGAGATATTACATGAGAGAGATGCTTGAAAAGATTGAGTTGATTGAACTACTTTTTTAACGAGGAAAATATACTTCATATTAAAGCCACGAAATTGCATTCATAATGATAAACACATTCAAAATTTGTGTCGTTCTGAAGGTTTTTTTGAGTAAGAGATCTGCTAGTGTGACAAGTTCTGTGATAAGAAATCAACAGTCGTTTATTACCTGCGTGATTTCCCTCAACATTACTAGTAAGTCAACGTGATATAGTAATATAGAAGACAAAAAAATGGTATCATGGATTCATAATATCGTAGTTGATAATTCAAAATATTTCGGTTGAATCAACTTTTATGTTAAAAATTTTACTGTTTTGTAGGAAATTTATCTTCTAGGCTTCAAAATTCATCATTTGGTAGAAAATTAAAATTATTTGTTCAAGGATCATATTTTTGTGCTGAAATTTCAATTTTTTTTCAGATAATTTGTCTTTTTAGTTTAAAACTAAATAATTTTGTTAAAAATTAATGTCTTTTATTTTGTTTGTATTGTTAGAAATTCATCTAGTATCTATCCTATTGGTTGAAAATGTAATAACTTTGTTAAAAATTAATTTTTTCAAATTTATTTCTGTTATTACAGTTTTTATCTAAAAATTTAACTACTTCATTTTTGTTAGAGAATTTATCCTATATATTGTGCATAAAGGTTTCGCAATAATTTTAAACAATATTATGACACTGGTTGGTGAGGATGAATTTTCTAAAATAGAAAAAGATTCTAAGCGATTCGCTCTTCAAAATAGAAATTTGTTAACAATAATTTCTGGATAGAAGTTTTCATTCAATCAAAAAATTCCTTTTCCCTTTCACGCGATCGATCCTAGATGTAGAAATTATTTAAGTTCCAAAACTTTTTGAGTAATGTATTCTGAGGTAACACTGTGCAAATAAAAAATATTTCCGAGAATCTTTTTTCAAATTAATTGACGATTCTTCTACTATTTAATCAAATTCGCTAATGTTTGCAAAAATTTTTGGAAAAACCTCTGGAGACGAGCTTAAACTTTATGTATAAAATAGTAATATTCTTCATAGGCACCAAAAATGTTGGTCTTCATGGAATGTGCTAATGAGTTTCTAAAGAATCAAAATATTTTTTCCTATTATTTTTCAACATTCAATTTTCTGTTTGCGGGTTGATAAAGCTGTGTTGTGTTATTTATATTCCTGTGTTCCATCCAATCGCATATACTTCCTAAGAGTTATTTTTCTAGTGAACACAAGTTTAATAATTCTCTGTTTTTTATAGTTTTAGATGCACTGTTCAAGGAATGGTTCAATGCTTGGTTCGGAAGAGCTCGCTTTGATGATCCTATTTTTGGTATTGCGCTTGGAGACTTCGTTTCAATAAAAAGAGATATTTCGGGTTTCACTCGTGTAAAAAACTACGAATTGTTTGCCGACGTTTCGTGAACATTGCAGTTAACATCTTCAGGGCTGACCTGAAACTGAGGTATCAGGTCATTGATTAGCCAATCAAGCACGCCCAGTCCCTAATCACAGGCATCGTAGAAAGTATACCTAAGAACATCATTATCTGAAACCTCAGTTTCAGGTCAGTCCTGAAGATGTTAACTGCAATGTTCACGAAACGGCGGCAAACAATTCGTAGTTCTTTACACGAGTGAAACCCGAAATATCTCTTTTTATCAAAATGAATGATCGTGAAAGCATAAAATCTATTACTTCGTTTCTGTATTCATTTTTGATAAGAATGACATTCCCGGTTCCGGTGTTTTCACTAGATTTTCAAATGGACCAATTAGAAGTGCTGACTTACCTCAGAAAGGTCCTACAGATCATCTCCTTTTTATACGAGTGCCAAATGGAATTGTTTATTATGCCAACCTAAAAAAAGCTTCTCATGTTATTTATGACAAAAATTGGCCTTGGTGCTACTTCATAGAAGTACGAGAAGACATCTATGTGTCAAGACTTTTAAAGCCTGTCAACCCTGCTGAGCATGAAGCCAGGAGTGACAGTGAATAATTTTATTTTGTAATTCAGGGCTTCTACACAATCCCAATTGCAAAATCTTCTGAAATTTCCTTGGCCAATTTTTTATTTTACCTAACCGTTCATAAGTTTTCTCTCCGGTATACATTAACCCCGCAAATTGTCATGTCCATACAAAGAAAATTATTTCTCAATTTTTCCTGATCGCTTTGAGTGCCAAGATTCATAGTTATTTATATGAACTTTATCTTCAGTTTATTGGAAATGCCCTAATAGTTTTAGGGTTTTCCTGACTGAACCTGAATTTTACTAACTATTTGAAAATTCCGTGACTCGTGGCTACCATGATAATTACCTTATCTTTATTTTCAAAATTCTTAATCATATTCGTAGTTTCAACGACCAGTGTTCTTAAATATTATTATATGAGTTTTTATTTGATTATTATTATTTATTTATAATCTTGTTCCTTGGAAATGTATTTAGTTTCAGGGACTTTCTGAATAAATACAAATACAATACATTTTTTTTGTTTAGTAAAAAATAATGTTAGTTTTTTACAGTTGATTGTTTAATATATTCAAGGGTTTTATCATGCTGAAAGTCAGTTATCTGAAAAAATTTTTGGCAATTGAATTTTTTCTGACCGTCGCTTCATATCAATTTTTTTCAAAAGATTGCATTTTAATAAATAACGCTTTATTTTTTCGCGATAAATTCTCTGCATCTACTGTTTCTAATTTTTAAAATAAATAACTAATCTTGAAATATAATTACATGTATGAAAATAACTTTTTTTGAATTGTCCTAATGACTCCTGTCATGGAAAGATTTACTTGAAAATAATGGACATTTTTTGTGACACTCTATTAGCATTTAAATGCCAGTATTTTAATATCGTAATATTTTAAAAATATGATCCTTTATAAACGGAATCAAACAATATTCCAGATGCAATTAAAATTTTTTTAGTTTATTTACTTAATTAAAAGAAAGATTTAGGTTACCATAAAACATACTTTAAAAAAATACTGGGGTTTTCAACAAAAAAGTGTAATTGATATTTAAATCAAAAGAGATGAAATTTTACTTTAAAAAATGAATTTGTAATTTAAAAAAAATTGAATGAATAAAAATTTGTCAAACATGGAAGAAAAAACTGTTCACCTAAATTGCTGAACCTTCAAACCAAGAAAAAAAATTTCTTTACAGCAATTCAAATTTCAACCAAAAAAATGTGAATTTTGAGCACGAAAAAATTAATTTCGAACAAAACTTTTAAATTCTCACTCAAAGAGATAATCTTATATCTAAATTACAAATATTCAAGAATCAGTTTAGCTTTTATACATACCGTAAAATTTTCACTTTCAAAATATCAATTTAAACTAACATAGCTCAAATTTCAACCAAAGAGACAAATTTTAAACTATAAATATGAATCTTTGATAAAAAATGATTTATCAAAGAAGTGTTCCAACCGAAATTTTCAAAAAAAATGTTCAAAGATTTAATCAAACATTTGAATTTCTATCCAGAAATATGATGTTTTTACTAACTCAGATGACTTTATGAATCAAAAATTAAAACTGTCAACAAAAAAATTAAATTTTCATCATAAAAAGACTTTATTTCGACTTTTCAATACCAAAATATGAGTTTTAAACTAAAAGTAAATTTTCTGTGAAATAGTTTAATTTTTAAGAAAAAACTATGTCTTTTCAACAAAATTGTTTAGTTTTTAAAATTCATTAAAAAAGAATTTCAGTTAACTTTTCAAAATCAAAGTATTAATTTTAATCAAAAATTGAATTTTCTTCTACTCTGTAGGAAAAATGGAACAGCTATATTTTCAGTAAAAGATTCATTAGAAAAACATAAATTTCCAACAATAAGTAGAATTAAATTAAATTTTAAGTTAGAAAAATATACTTTCAACCAAAGAAAATAATTTCTAACAAAATACTTAAATTTTCATCCATACAGGTGAATTTCCAAGCAACAATATTAAACTTCTATACAAAAATTCTGAAAAAATTGAATGGTTAAATTTTTATTTATTAAAATTAATTATTAATACAAAAATCTAATTTTCAACCCAAGAAATAAAATGTGTACCAAAAGGATTAATATTCTACCAAAACAGAATATTCATTTAGAAAATACATATATCTTCAAACAAATTTTTTTAAAATGTATGAATTTTAACTAATAAATATCAATTTTCAACCAAAAATAAACTAGGGTATTTTTCAGTTAGGGGAATAAGTTTTGAAGAAGAAAAATTAAATTTCAATGAAATACTTCTATTTATATCACAATACATGAATTTTATTCTAGAAATATTACCTCCCTATAGAACAAATTTCGCGAAAAAAGTTATTTAACTTTTTCGTTTAAAAAATTAAATTAAAAAAATGTAATTTTCAACCAGAGACATGAATTTTAAACCACAAAATTTAGTTTTTAACGAAAAAAAGTAATTTTGAACTAAATTTTTTACTATTTAAAGAAATATTGAACATCTAATAATTGTCATTTTCAAAGAAAAGAGTGAATTAGTCACCACAAAAGTCAGTTCTAACAAAATACAGAAATTTTCAAAGAAATAGTAAAATTTCCAACTGAAGAGGATACATGGTGAACAAAACTTAGAATTGTTAAATTTAAAGATAATAAAATAATTTGGAAAATAATGTTAACAAAGTAGTTTAACTTAGTAAAAAAAGATTTTCCAAATAAATGATCATTTAGCAGACAAACTATGCTAAATAAGAAAAAAACAAGTTAAGAAAAATTGTGTATTGAAAAAATCTCTACAATTTTGTTATTAGTTTTTTTGTCGTTAGTTTAAAAATATTATTTAAATTTTCAAGCAAACGGCACCACCTATAAAAAATGAATAAGCAAAAGTTTTACTTTCAAAAATGCGTAAAAACTCATCCAAATGTGTCATTAATAATTTTTTGATATAACTTATAGTTTTTGTTTTAATCACAGAACAACATTAAAAATGAACAAATAAAATTTTTTGAGAAGCAACACAATGTACGACAAAAAATCGAATTTTTTGAATCCTATGAATTCTCTCTATTTTTTTAATCCTCCAAATTCCTTGAATATTCTAAATTCTTAGAATTCCTTTAATTCTCGCAATTCTTGGAATTCTTTCAATTCTTGGAATTCTCTCAATTCTTGGAATTCTCTGAATTCCTTCATTTCTCTAAATTTCTTGCATTTTTTAAATTGAAGACATTCGAAAAATTCTTAGAATGCCCTTAATTCCCTGAATTTTTTTTAATTCCATTAGTTCTTTTAATTCTTTGAATTCGCTGATTTCCTCGAATTCTCTGTATTCTCTAAATTCTGTGAATTCGTTAAATAACACAGACACACAAAAAAGACACACAAAAACAAAGTATGTTGTCCCGTTGTGTTTGCGGTACCGTTTGAATGAGCTTGGGCTTAACCTGCAAAGAGGTCAAACCTATCCTAACCTAAAACAATCTGACCTAACCTAACCTAACTTCACGTAACACAATTAAACTCATTGCGTTGTCCCGTTGTGTTTGCGGTACCGTTTGATTCAGGTTGGGCTTAACCTACATAGAGGTTTATCCTACCCTAACCTAACAAAACCTGACCTAACCTAACCTAGCCGAATGAAATTCAACCACACGTGTAGCTATGTAAGCGTACGGTTCTCAGTCTTAAATGTGTGCTATATTTAAAAGGTTAACTCGATCTTAACCTACAAATGAATCTAACTTAACAGAACCTAACGAAATTTTGCTTAACGCAACACAACTCAACTTAAGTGTTCCTGTTGTGACACAATAAAATTCATTTAATGTACTACAGGTGGTTAAAAATTTAGACGCACATTACTCATTTGAAGAAACTTAGAACTAAGTAGAATTGACCCCATTTCAATTAACATGACAATGTTTGTATCAATTAAAATGTAGAACTGTAACTTAAACATGCAAATGAATAAGAGTTTTATTCAAAATTTTGTTCTCTCTGCTTTTCTTAAAATTAAGGGATATATTTATACTATCTTTCGTGTTTACATTTTATCTTGCTTTTTATCGTAATTAAATTGATTTATAGACCTACTAGGCAGTCTGACAAGTACCTGAAAATTCTAAGAGATGACATTAGTATTCACTAATGTGAACCATTTTCGTCGAGCTTGATCCTTCAAATGACGCTGTCACAACTTCACCCATTTATGTTTACGCATTTACAAGTTACAGCACTGAGAAGCGACTAACCTCCGATTTTTTTTTTAATATGGAAAAATCTGAGTTTCGAGTTTTTATCAAACACTACTATCTTCGCAAGAAAACGATATCCGAGACCAAGACCGAGCTAGATAAGTATTACCCGGACTCTGGACCGTCGATTGGAACGATTCATAAGTGGTTCACCGAGTTTCGTTGTGGCCGTACGAGCACAGTTGATGCTGAACGATCTGGGCGCCCAAAAGAGGTCACTACACCAGAAAATGTTGAAAAAATCCATGATATGATGTTGAATTATCCCAAAGTGAAATTGAGAGAGGTAGCTAATGCTGTAGGCATATCATTGGAACGTGTGGGCAATATCGTGCATTCAATTTTGGGCATGAAGAAGCTCTGAGCGCGATGGGTGCCGCGTTTGCGCACAGTGGACCAAAAACGAAGTCGTGTGACAACTTCCCAGCAGAATTTGGCATTATTTTCGCGTAAGCCGACCGAGTTCTTGCGCCGATTCATAACCATGGATGAAACCTGGATCCACTACTATACTCCTGAGTCAACGCAACAGGCAAAACAGTGGGTTCCACCCGGCCAAAGTGCTCCGAAGCGTCCAAAAACGCAACAATGGGTCGGAAAGGTTATGGCCTCCGTATTTTGGGATGCACATGGCATAATATTCGTGGACTATCTTGAAAAAGGTGAAACCATAATCGGAGCATATTATTCATCATTATTGGACCGATTGAAAATCGAAATCGCCGAAAAACGACCGCATTTGAAGAAGAAAAATCCGCTTTATCATCACGACAATGCGCCTGTTCATTCATGCTTAGACTCGCTCTATCGACCTAAAAGGAGAGTATGTTGAAAAATAGAACCGACTTTGGCCAAAAAAACGTCTCCGTGTTTCATTTTTCAGGGATTTGTCAGACTGCCTAGTACTTCAGTCTATTCTTTGCCTGCTATAACGTGTCCTTTTTTCTTCGAAGGAACGATGCAAAGGGTTACGCTTACGTTTAAGACCTACATTCGTTTCCTTTTTTAACATCCAGCAAAAATCAGCCATCATGACCTCGTCCCATCTACCCTGATATCGTACTTCCATCACTTTTATGTCTTGATGAAAACGTTCCCCTTGTTCTCCGCTGAAATCACCAACATTTTCTGGAAACTTATCCAGATGGGAATCTAGAAAGTGAAGTTTTAAATTCATCAAGCAGCCAAACTTTTTGTAGTTTATTATCATTTTCGCAACAATATTCTCGTAGTCTGGACTTTTTTTGTTACCGAGGAAATTTGCGTTTACTGCTTTAAAACTTTTCCAAGCGTCCATTTCAATTTTAGTCATGTGGCTCACGAAATTAGTATCTCTTTTCAATATTCGAATCTGTGGTCCATCAAAGACTCCTTCTTTCAATTTAGCGTCTGAAATAATAGGGAATTTAAGGGATATATACTTCTAGCATTGTCCATCTTTGTCTAACGCCTTGACAAATTGCTTCATGAGCCCAAGATTCATGTGGAGGGGTGGTAGTAAAATTTTTTCTGGATCAACGAGGCTTTGGTTGATGATATTATGAGAACCAGGTTCGGATAAATCTTTTAAAGGCCAATGTTTTTGCTGTAATGTTTGGCTCGCTCTCTGCTATTCAACAGGCATATAAAGCATGGCTCTCTCGTGAAACCCGATTGTTGGCCTAATATCATTGTTATGATTTTGAGATCATCACATATTTGCCATTTGTGATTCGTGTAATTAAATTTTTCAAGAAGCATTTTAACATTGTCATATTCTTCTTTGATGAGCATTCAGTGAGCTATAGGTATAGGAGCGTAAGTATTCGTGTTATGCAGTAAGACATCCTTAATGCTGCGTTTTGACGAATCAATGAAAAGTTGCCATTCTTCGTCTCTTTACACATTTTTCTTCAAGTGGTTCATTAGTCCATTAACGTCAGTGCAGTACACTAAAGACGTCTCTTCGTCTTTAACGAAAAACTTTCTGAATTCTTTGTCCCTGTCGCGATAGAATGAAACTTTTGTCTTCGGCTCCAGAAGATTTCTTCTTTTTAGAAATAGAGCGGCAAATTCAGCGCCGTCTTTCCGTAATCCAAGATCTCTAATAAAATCATTCAGTTTTAGTTACGACACTAATATTAAAACTTTCAATTTCATTTTATGCACGCCATATTCGTCATCTTTTACGTCATTTTCATCGGAATCATCAGAACTATTTTCTGTTCGATCACTGGTTTCACTACCGTCTCCATGACGTTGACTTTCAACTTCCATTCTATCATTTTCTAAAGCGCTTAAATCAGTCTGGCGTGCATTCTTATTGATTTCAATTGCTCTTGTGACTGTGGACACATTAATGTACGAAATGTTATTTTTATTTTTAGCGTTGAACCCTTTAACGGAATTCATGCAAAAGTAGCAGTCCTTCGCAATAACGGGTTTTTCCCATGTGGTTGGTATAGAGTACTTGCGGTACTTTTCATTGTTTGAATTTTTTAGACGATACAACATAAGTCTGCAGGAATTGCAAATGACGTGAGGAACTCATTTTGTTTCTTGGTGCAGCAATTTACGGTCAAAACACTTTTCGTAAAGACTTTTCACTTCCCCGTCGATTGATTTTCGCAAACTGCTTACTTCATATTTACTGCAAATGTAACTGAATGAATCTGAGCTATTCTTGCAGGCATGCGATTGAGAAATGCTCGCGGTTTTTTTCCTTGTAGCATGAGACTCTATACCAACCAAGTGATCCATTGATGAAGAGCTACGGTTGCATGATGACGACGTCGGAGAGCCCGCTTTCCCACTCTGACCAGGCGCCGACACTGAGGGTTTTCCCTACATCGTAATACACTTTTTACCTGTGTCTGTCATGACGGCATGAACGCCGTTTACCCAGGGACTCAGCCAATGTGGATCCGTTGCCCACCGTCAACACGTGGAGGTGCCCTGGTTACAGACACAGGCGAATAAAGTTAGCAACAAGCGGTTAAGAAACTCCAGACATTTACTGCTATTAATCTCAAAATATGAAAGTACGTAAGAACAGGGTTTCCAGCGTAATCGGTCAGGTTGGTTTAGGTTTTGTTAGGTTAGCATAGGTTCAACCTCTATGTAGGTTAAGCCCAAGCTGATTCAAACGGTACCGCAAACACAACGGGACAACACAATCAGTTTAATTGTGATTTGTGAGGTAAGGTTAGGTTAGGCTAGGTTAGATTTATTTCTAGGTTAGGCTCGATTTGACCCATTCGATGTAGCACACATTTGCTATTGGGAAAATATGCTTCCAGAGCTTTACGTGTAGTTCAATAAATTCCTGTTAATTCAGGTTAGCTGAGGTCAGGTTCTGTTGGGTAAAGTTATGTTAAATAAGTTGATATCAGACAAGGGTTAATCCTTCACAGTTGTCGAGATTGTTTTGAAGTGAAAATTTGCATCACTGGCATTATTTTGAAATTTATTTGCCTCAGTGAATGATTTTTCATGATTTTTTAAGGTCACGGTTCAACCATGACGAGATGGGTGATTTTTGATACCGAATTTGAATTAAGCGCCCCAAAATCCATAGGAATACGTGTGTCTTGTTACCAGATCCGCACACTTTTTTTTGTGTGGCTGTGTAATTTGATTTCTTTGAATTCCTCAAAATCGCTGAATCCCTCAAATTCGCTAAACTCTTTAAATTAACGAAATGCTTTGAATTTTCTCAATGCCTCGAATTCTCAATTTCCATTTAATTTGGTCAATTCCTTGAATTATCTGAACTCGTTGAATCCGCGTAAAAAAAGTTGCTAAAAAACTAAAAGAAAGTATCATCTTCTGGTCTCCATAGAATAACGGTAATGAGTCTTCTAACAAGAAAACAAAAAAAATTTGGGCATTTTGAGATATTGGTATTTAAAAAAGCTTTTTCAGCAACTGCTTGTTTTGTACATATCTTACAGAAAAACATTAAAAGAATTGACTGATAAAATATTTGGTATCAGGAGATAGTCTAGTTCGTAGAAACTTGAAAATTTTTTTGTAAAAGAAACTATTTTTTTTCACATGAAAAAGGGACCCTGGAATTCGTTTGGGTATAATTTTCAAGAGAAAAAATGAGGTTTTTTTACTAGCCTAATTAAAAAAAAAGTAAAAATTGCAATTTTCGAGAAGAACTCAAAAACGTTTTTCAAAATGAAAAAACAAGTAAACTTCGTTAAAATAACTTTCTGAAACCCTCATGTAAAAGTGGAATTTGATAAGTTTATCACTTATGTACAATTTAATGTTAGTGTTAGGCGGGGAAACTTGGCAAATTTTACCGCATAAATATCAACCTTCCTCATCAGTCAATAATACGTCATACAATAATTGCAATGATTCTGGGAGTCCGGCTATATCTTCAGAATCACTTCAGGATTATCAAAAAGTTTTCGGACTTATTCGGGAATTTGAAATTCACTTTTTACCACATTTTCGAATAAATTCATAGTCGATACTACTGGGTCCAAAATATCAAATAATCGATAAAACTCATCTTCCATATTAGCAGCTCGGCTATGTTTCCTGCTACAATTAAGCCTGTAATTTTTATAATTTTTGTCACCAGAGAAGGAATGAGGAGGAGGAATGAAGAACGGAAGATTGTAAGTAAGACTAGAAATAGGTGTAACATAATTGTAAATACTGTAAATAGTAGATCAGCATGATGAATTTGCGATGGAGGAAGAGGTTGGCAATGCGAGGCAAAACGTGAAAGCAGGGTCATGCGTGCGAGGCGAGCGATGCGAGGCGAGGGTGACAAGGCCATAAGAGCGAGCGTTCATGGAAGTGTAAACAAGTCATGTTTTTAAGGCCAGCATGCAGAGAAAAAATAGTTTATCTACTGTATTGCATAATTTCGGAACCACGGATGAGTATTTTATAAACTGAACATGGCCTTTTTTTACCAACATTAATCTTCAACATAAAGTTTACCTGTAAAAGTGGATAGTTCATCGGAAAGATTCACATTTATTGGCAAATGGCAAGATAATGCGATCAATATTTTTCTGAAGTTACGGAGACGTTCATTATTAATTCCGAAAGTTATCGAAAATATCCGGTTCTTTAAATGCTTTTTGAGCGTTATTAACGCCATTAATGGTACCACTACCGCCAGCTTTAGGTAGCTCAACTTTAAGTGCAAATCATGTCCAAAGTTTGAATTGAATCAGACTATTCTGTTTTTTAAACTATTTTTTAATATATAGTCTGTATAAAATATGAAGACAATATTCAAAAAATATTATCCAAGCGTGTAAAGGAGATTTTCCGAATTCAAATGACTCAGATTTAGGTACAAAGAATCCATTTTCCTTGTTTGAGAAATGTAAACCTTACCGTCAATCAATGCTAGTGCATTGAAAAGTGTATACATATTCTGCCGTCTTCTATTATATATGTAATAACAGACTTTAGTCCTGATGTTTGAACATCCACTGTCTTCTTCCGACCCAAAATAAGTTTTTCTAATTCTTTAGCGAACTGAATCTCTATTAGGCGAAAAAATCGTGGCAACTGTGAGGTTCCATTATTCCAAAATAAAATATTATTTGTCGTTACTAATCTTAAGGGTATTAACCTAGTTGCAAATATGGTTTCGTCGTTGATTACTGCAGATTTATATCTAACGATTGTTTATAATATGAGTGACCCGAACTACCATCAAAATCCCAGGTACAAATTAAAATTGCTTCTGCTTCTGGTTTACTGGAATTTACGATGTCCTGAATAATTGAATCTTTTCGCAATGAACAAATCCTTTTTACGGTATGAATAAGTAGAGCCTTAATTAAGACTTTAGCTGCTGTTTCTGTGACTACTACGTCATATTTTGGAGGTCTACATAAAGCTTTTGCATTTTTAACATGCACATATGGAGAAAAATATGTACTTTTCTTGAATCAACTTCAGCTTTCACATCTATGTATGTACACTGTTAAAAATGTATGGAGTTCTACGACGCTTCTACAATAAAAGCGTGAGTTAAAATTGTAAACACGGTATCTTCATCACGAAATTGCAATAAATATATTGTCAGTGTTGTAAATCGTAAAGGCATCGTCAAGAATTCCAGTAAATGTTCATGTTCACGTTCACGTAGAATTCACGAGATAAGTGGTTTTCTCGGAATTCTTGGAATACACGGAATTTACGAAATTCACGGAATCCATGAAATCCACGAAAGTCACGTAATTCTAGGAATGATTGGAAATGAAGTAATTCGTGGAATTATTGGAAATAAAGGAATTCATGGCATTCGAAGAATTTATGGAATTCACGGGATTCTAGAAATTAATGGAATTTCCGGAATTTACAGAATTTAATGAATTTACGAAATTAACAGAATTCATGAAATTCATAAAAACCACGGAATTCTTGTAATTGAAGGAATGAAAGAAATTTATAATACTGTAGGAATTCATGGAATTGAAGGAATATATGAAATTTATGAAATTCACGAAATTAATGGAATTCAAGGAAATCACTGAAATCACGGAATTCATGGTATTTATGGAATTTACGGGATTCACGGAATTTTCTGCATTTTTGGAATTTACGAAATTGACTGTAATCACGGAATTCACATAGTTTACAGAATTAATGAAATTCAGGAAAATTAATAAATTTAAGGAATTCATGAAATTCAAGGCGTTTATGAAGTCATGAAGCATTGACGGGATTAAAGGAATTCACGGAATTTATTAAGAATTCCTTGAATTTCGTGAAATTATTAATAATCTCATTTGAATATTATAAGCACTTGTACAGAATTTTTTAGAATTTTGAAAGAAATGGTCTCAAAAATATTCGAAATGCCCTACTTTTTGAATTTGTATCCAAAATGGCTGGCTAACGAAATTCACCTTTAGTTTAGGACACTAAACGAGTGTACCAAAGGGCAATCCGATAGATTTATTTTTTCAAAAGTTATCGTGCATACGGACAGACATATAGACAGTCACATTCATAAAAACATTTTTTCGGATTCAGGGGGTTTCAAAACGTGAACATTTGATAAAAACTGAGAAGGGAAAATTTCACACAAATCTTCCTTCTCTGATGTGAATGTAAAAATATTTTGTTCCAAGTAAACTTTGTCCATTAGGGATTGATTTAAAACTTAAAAAGAAGTCCTAATAGGCTACAAAAAGCCCTTCCTTGAAGGCACTCGTCGCTTTCTTTGTTATTACATATATTTCTATTACATATATTTTTTGATCAGAATTCATATTGCTTGATTAAAAATTAATTTTTTCGTTGGTAATTTAATTATTTTTTTGAAAATTGAGACCATTAAAATATTACGCAACATTAAAAAGGGTGGAGGGCATTCGTGGTTCGTTATGGTCTGTTTATAGTGGGGGGAGGGGTATTTTTACCAGATTGCATAACATTTTTAACGCATAAAATTTCTGCACCATGAGGTTTGAACATCAAAATTTATAAATAAATAATTTCACTTAATCATTATATTTATTTCTGCATGTTTCTAAACATTTTTGATAAAAGATAAAAATTAAACTGCACATGATTGTTTATTAATTTAGGATAATTCTGTTTTATATATTTCGCTACTACACTTTAATTCGTAAAATTTCTAACATTTTCAAACTGATAAAAAAAAACTAAGTAATAGAGAAAAAATATTTTTTAAGATTTCTGGAAAAGTTTAAAATGGTTGTTAAGAATTTTGTAAGGTTTCACGAAACAAACAACTTTTGCAGGTCCCTAGGAAAATTTAAAATAACGGCTTATTTCGAAAAAGTAATTTTAGGTTATTATATGAAATGATTTTAAAACATTAAAAAAATTTTCGAGGAATAATCTAAAGGATTTTAAGGCAATTTTTTTGTTTTGAAGAATTAAAAAAAAATCAAACGATTTCCTAACATTTTAAAAAAGCGTGTAGACGATTTTAAATCAAAGTGTTACAATTTCGTAAGATTGAGAAACCGAGGAAAAAAATTACCTAGAGCCAACAAATATTCAGAAGAATTTAAGAGATCCAAACAAAAGTGTAAGATTAAGCAATTTTGGTAGAAATGTGAGTTTTTAAAGATTTCTACATTAAACTTTAGAAGCTTTAAAAGAATTTAAAAATGTTTAATGAGAATAAATTTATTTTCTTAAAATTCTTGAGAAAAATTAGAAGAGTATAACTAGGTTTTTTACATATTAAATGATTTTCAAACTTCGTAAGCATCGTATGAAGAGACTCGAAATTTTCCTAATATTTTGTAAAATTCTATAAAATTAAAAACAAACTCTTAAAATTTTCTCGATTATTTTTTGACATATGTGAAACATTTGAAAATCTTTTTCAATTTCGTCATGAATCTTATAAAAATTATACTTATATAAATTTGAACAGAAACGGATAATACTTATTTTCTTGCTCTCAATTTTCATAATTTCATTTCAGCCCGAATTCAAGTTTTTAGAAAGTTTTTAAAAATAAATAGTCATTTACAATTTTTATATTGCATGATGATTAGTATAATTTTGTATTATTCATGGTATTAAGAGAAATTTTTGAATCCGTGAATTTTTAGTTGGTAATTTTTGTTTGTACTTCCTAACTTATATTATTAAGTTGATGTTTTTAAGAAAAAACTAGTTTTGAGTCAATCAAGGCTTTTAAATAGCTAAAAGTTCCATATTATTTTCATAAATTTGAAATAAGTCCACGTGGACATCCACATATTATAAAAGACTGCCATGCATATAAGAACATAATTGTATCATATATCACATTTAGTAATTTTCAATTTTCTGGTTGCGAGTTTACAAAATTATTTGGTGTTATTTATATTTAGTTTCTTTATTAAATCTTATATAATTCCTTAAAGTTATTTTTCTATTAAGCGAAAGCTTTATAATTCTATGTTCTTTTACAGTGTTAGATGCCATGTTTAAGGTATTTTTCGACTTTTGGTTCAGAAATCCGCGACATAATCATAATTTTGATGTTCAGCTAGGAGACTATTGACGCTAGGCATCATTGAAATTTAAGGGAAAAATTTCAAAATTGAATAAGTAATGGGTACTTAAGTATTACGTAACGAATTGCAGGTCCTCTCCAAGATGCCCCCCCATGTAAGGAACTATAACAAATTATCCCCCCCCCCCCCATTACTGTGCGTAATTTATGGTTTCCAAAAATAATACAATATGAAACTTGAAACTCATGGACATTTTTTTAAATGTAAATTTTGGTGTCGCCTGCTTCATTCATTTTCAGTCTGTTGCGAAAATGTGGCAAGACATTCGCTTCAGTTCGCCTTCAGTAATTCAGTGTTTAAGTTATGCTTGTTAGAAAAATGCTACAGAAAAAAAAGAGGAAGCGTTAATCTTCGAACAGAACTATAAGCTTTTAGATAAAGTAAAATAAAGTGCTTCAAATAAAGTGATTCAAAAATTTTTTAATTAAAAAATGTTTCATTTTATATTTTTATTTTTAAGCTTACATGTTTAATTTTAAGAATTTCAAAATGCAGACTTGAAGACTTGAACAATTAAAAATTAGATGCACTTGAAGTTGATAATTTTCTATAATAGAAATTGATCATTTAACATTTATTATTTATTGAAATATTTAAAATCTCTAGAAAAGTTTCAAATATAGTTTGAAATTTTTACAAATTTAAAACAACTTCTAGATTGGTAAGATTTGCAAATAAATTTTTTTTAACTTTTCAAGGATGTTTGAACTATTTGAAATAAGAACCATTTAATTTATAATTTACAAAGTTTTCAATTAAATAATTTTGATTTTTCAATTTTTAACGTTTCCAGCTTGAAATTGCTTAAAATAATAGAATTTAGAAAATTTTTATATTTTATTGATTGAGTCTCTGATTAAGAGAATTGCAAATGATGACGTGGATTTAAACGCTTTAAAATTGCATCTAAATATTTGAATATTATTATTTATAAAAATTCTAAATTTTGCTGTTTATCTACATTTCATTTAAACCGTAAATTATTAAGCACTCTAATCAAAAAATTTTTATATGAAAACTTATAAACTTAAGTTGAAAAAGTTTAAAATTTAAGAGTTCCGTTTGAAGTGCCTTAGTTTGTAGTTTTATTTTTTATTGAATGACCAAACTTTTTTCTTCGATTAAAATGGCCACCCTAATATATGTGCATACATACTAAAAATGAGTACTTTTATCAGGTTTAATTTTCGAGCAACAACATTTTAAAATTCATCATGACATTGTAAAACAAAAATAGCGAAAAAAAAAAAATGAATTTGCTCTACAGAAATTGAATTTTCAACCAAAAACGGTTGACTTAGTTAAATTTTCAATTGAAAAATATCCATTTTCAATAACATAGTTCAAATTTTAACCAAAGAGTTGAATTTTCAACTACAAATACAGACCTTCAACCAAAAAATGATTACTCAAAAAAGTAGTTCGACCAAAATTGTCAAATAAAGTTTTGAAGGGTTAATCAAAATGTTGTGTTTCTATTCAGAAATATGAAAATTATATAAAAGCAGATGGATTTTTGAATTGAAAAGATAAGCTTTTAACAAAAACATTTAATTTTCATCAAAGAAGATTTCAATTGACTTTTCAAAAGTATAGTATGAATTTTAATCAAAAAGTAAATTTTCTACAATTCTCTATCAACATCCCAAAAAATTTTATCAAATAAAGACAAATTTTAAACATATAAGATGAATTATCAATTAAAAGTATCAATTCAAAGAATGAAAGAGAATAGCCTAATATTCTGTAAAAGAAATAATTTTTTAAGCAAATAAAATCATTTTTAACACAGTAGTTTCAATTTCAACAAAATACATCAATTTTAATCCAAATGGTTACATTTTCAGTTGAAGAAGATATAAGAGAAGCAACACATAAAATAGTTAAATTTTTACATAATCAAATAATTTTAAAACAATTATTTTAACAAATTAGTAAAATTTGGGAGCAAAGAAAGAAGATTTTTCGACTACAATGACCATTTGGCAGCAAAACTATGGAAAATACAAAAGAATGCAAAACTAAGAAAATTGTGCAACGCAAAAATATCTACAAATTTGTTACTAATCACTTTTAAATAGAATACGTACTTTTCTAATTTTTAAAAAAAGTAACAGTAAAATAAAAAACCGATTTTTGGACGAACGACACTATGTGAGAACAAAATAATTCATAAAACTTTCACTCAAAAAAGAGGTACAAAATTTATAACTGTTTATTTCTTGATTTGATGCGTATTTTTGGTTTTGATCGAAAAAAAAATAAAATAAAATTTCTGAACAAACGACACAATCAATAAAAAATAAAATAATAGAAAAAAGTTTCGCTTCCAAAATATGGTAAAAACTCATCCAAATTTGTCATGAATACTTTTTGGATAGGATTTTTAGCTTTTCTTTTGATCTTAAAAAAGAACATTGAAAAAAATTGGTTGAAAACGATCTAAGGTCAGAAAAAAAAGAAGATTCAAATTTTTTTTAGTAAAAGTGTATCTAGAGGTATGTTACTAAGAATTTTTTGATAGGACTAGGAAATTTTCTTTTAGTTGTAAAAAATAATATTAATTTTTTTTAAATTTCATGATTAAAAAAGCGACATCTTCAACAAAAAATGAAAATACAACAGACTTTAAATGAAAAATAATCTACAAATATTGTGGAGTATTGAAAAAAATTGTTTCTTGTTAATGTGAAAGGGTTGTGTAAAAAATGATTGTCTGTTTTCCAAATATCAAATTATATTTAAACACACAACAAGAAATACAAAAAGTGTTAGGGAACGG
>NC_046657.1:162365251-162377155 GCF_010883055.1 Belonocnema kinseyi
AATGTTTCCAATTGTTCGTGAGTGAGTAAAGTTTTACCTGCTGTTCTAAGTAAATGATGCTTGAATGATTTGACAGAGGCCTCCCAGAGACCACCCATGTGGAGAGCGCGAGGGGGAATGAAACTCCAAGTAATTCGCTCCTTTGATAAATAAGTTTGAACCTTAGGATCCGTTTATGCGGACTGAATCAAATCGTAAAGCTGTTTCAGCTCGTTTCGAGCCCCGATAAAATTTGTACCGTGGTCGGAATAAATATTCTGTGATTTTCCACGACGTGAGAAAAATCTTTTTAAGCAACCGATAAATGATTCTGTAGTTAGATCGCCGACTAATTCTAAATGAACGGCTTTTGTTGCGAAGCAAATGAACACGGCGACGTAAGCCTTTACCTTATTGCGGTTACGATGGCGTTTTTCTTTGATAAAAAATGGTCCACAAAAATCGACACCTACATTCAAAAAGGGTCGATTGGATTGCAATCTATTTTTCGGGAGGTTTCCCATAAGGTATTCGACACCCCGGGGTTTAACTCGGAAACATGTTACGCACTGGCGAATGATGTCGTGTAACATTTCGACCATCAATTGGCCAATATTTCTCGCGGACTCCATACAAGGTAGTTTGAGTACCTCCATGCATTTTTTGAACATGTTCTTCGCGAATTATCAGTCTCGTAATGTGGTGATTTTTTGGAAGGACAATCGGGTGTTTTTGATTTTCGGAAATTTGAGCGTATTCGAGCCTCCCTCCGACCTTGAGAATTCCTTGGTCAAGAAATGGATTTAAATAAAGCAAACCACTTTTTTTATCTACTTGTTTGTTGTGTGAAAGATCGCAAATTTCCTTTGAAAATGCATACGATTGTGTTAACTGAATGATTTTAAGCTCGGAAGTTTCAAGTTCAGCTTGGGATAAAGGGCCTATAATTCTGTTTTTATTTCGTGAGTTGTGAATAAATCTTAAGCAATATGCGAGTACGCCCTTGAGTGTTTTGAGTGATGATTATTTTTCTAAAATGCTTAAATCTTGAATTGCTAGTTTGAAAGAGACGACCTCTGGAATTTTTCTAAGCTCAGGAACTTCACCCGTGTGAAGTTTCAATTGAGGCCATTTATCGTCATTTTGAGAAAGCCAACTTGGCCCACGCTGCCAAATATCAGCATTGAGAAATTCATGAGCTGTTTGCCCGCGAGAAACTACAAATGTTTTTAAAGTGTGAGATGGAGTAGTAATCCAGTGTAGTGTGATTGTTGAATCTGACCAGAAATATGTTTTATCAATTTGAATTTTTAATGATTGAGAGGTACTTTGACAGAGATTGACTAACAGAGTAGCTGCGCACAACTCGAGTTTTGGGAGGGTAATTTGCTTCAAAGGCGCAACTCGTGATTTAGAGCAAATAAGGGAAATGTGGTGTACTCCTTGGTTATCATTCGAACGAAGGTAAATGCATGCCCGTAGGCCTTCTCACTGGCGTCACAAAAGCCATGCAATTATACCTTAACTGGATTTTGTATACTAATGCATCGCTTGAACTGTACTTTGGACATGCACATTTGTCACTTACCAATCCGTGCATGAGCGTAGATGGAACTTGTCCATCTGTGCACGTGCGCATATGGAACTTGCACACGTGTCATGACATTCGATGGACACATATTTGAACTTCTTTTAATAACTTTTTCATGCACAAATATCAACAATTTATCGAGTTACACTCGTTCTCCGGAGAGTTCAATAAAAAAAGGCGCAAAATGAGGCCCCTAATGATACCTAGAATAACTGATTAACATTTGATAACGATCGGATAAACCGTTCTTGAGAAATCGTTGGCCTCGTTTTAAAAACGTGGTTTCAAGAAAAACGCATTTAAAGTTTTAAGACTGGAAAACGAGTGAAAAAAATTACTTTTGAAATAAGGAAAAATGTTAAAATTCCTTTGAAAAAACATAAATTTTACCCACGTTTTTTGCGAATAAATTATTTCTGGCCATCGCTTCTTTACTCCTACTGTTTTCAATGTTTAAAATAACTGAATATTCTTACAATATAATTATTTGTTCAAAAAATGTTGTCTTAAAAAAATTATTCTAATGATTTCAGCCACAGAAAAATTTACTTTTAAAATTGAAAACAGTAGAGTTTTAGAGAATGTTTTTTCGGAAAAAGTAAACCATCATTGATTAAAATATACTTATTTTTCAAAAATGGCTGAGAAACGACGTTAAGAGAAAATTTCACTGCTAAAAACATGGTTAAAATTAATGTTTTTTTCTTGTGAATTGAAAAATTTTTCATGAAAAATAATATTTTTTATTTAAAATAACATCAGTTATAAGATTCTGTTTCTTGAAATCATAAAAAATGCTAAACTGAAATGATCAGTCCAGCAATAAGTTCGGCAGATTACAGGGTTCAACTTGCAGAAAAACAACTAAAACTTTAATTCTTCCTTTTTATCAATCCCCATGAATTGGCCTAGTTTTAAGCCCTTTTTCAAAACAAAATTCATAATTGGTCCTGAATATCAAAACTGCACGCATCAGTTTACAGGTATGTTTGCAAAAGCTATTAAAATTTTTTTAAATCGATATTTATTTTTCTGAATTCAGGGAATTAAAGGCATTCATCGAATTCAAGGACTTCAACAAATGAAGCAAATCAGGGAATTCAGACAATTTAAAGAATTCAGGAAATTCAGAGAATTCAAGGAATCCTGAGAATTCAAACAAATAAATAATTTTAAGGATTTCATCAATTCAAGGGATTTAGAGAATTCAAGGAATTCAGAAAAGTTAAGGAATTTAGGGATTTTAAATAAATCAGCGAATGCAAGGAATGCAAGGAATTCAAATGAGTACGAGAATTCAAGAAATTCGAAGAATACAAGATATTCAAAGAATTCAACGAATTCATTAAATTCGTAGAATTCCAGGAATTAAAAGAATTCAAGGATTTAAGAGAAGTTAAAGAATTTAGATATTTGAAGGAATATATGGATTTTAAAGAAATCAGCGAATTCAAGGATTGCAAGGAATTAAATTGAGTAAGAGAATTCAAGAAATGCGAAGAATTCAAGATATTCAAAGAATTTAAGGAATTCAGAGATTTCCAGGAATTCAAGGAATTCAAGGAATTCAGACAATTCAAGAAATGTAGAGAATTCAAGGGATTCAGAGAAGTTAAGGAATTTAGAGAATTGAAGGAATACATGGATTTTAAAGAAATCAGCGAATTCAAGGAATGCAAGGAATTGAAGTGAGTACGAGAATTCAAGAAATTCAAACATTCCAGACATTCAAAGAATTCAAGGAATTCAGAGAATTCAAGAAATTCGGAGAATTCCATGAATGAAATTTCTTCAAGAAATTAAGACAATTCAAGAAATGAGAGAATTCAAGGAATTAAGAGAATTCAAGAAATGTAGAGAATTCAAGGAATTCCGAGCAGTTAAGGAATTGAGAGAATTGAGGGTGTACAGGGATTTCAAGAAAATAAACGAATTGAAGCAACTCAGAAAATTCACGAAATTCAAGGAATTCATAGAATGCAAGAATTTTAGAGAATTTAATAGATTCATGGGATTCAGAGAATTCAAGAAATTTATAGAATTCAAGGAATTCAGAGAATCTAGGGTACTCAGAGAAGTTAAGTAATTCAGAGAATTGGATGAATACAATGATTTTAAGGAAATCAGTAAATTCAAAAAATTAAGAGAATTCAAGGAATTCAAGAAATTCAGAGAATTTAAGCAATTTCGAGAATTCAAGAAATTCAATAAATGTAGATAATTCAAGAAGTTCATCAAATTCAAGGAATTCTAGTAATTCAGATAATTCAAGGAATTTTAGGAATTCAGAGAATTCAAGGAATTTTAGGAATTCAGAGAATTCAAGGAATGAAGAGAAGTTAAGTAATTTAGATAAATGAAGGAATGCAGGGATTTCAAAAAATCAGTAAATTCAAGGAATTTCAAGAATTCAAGGAATTTCAAGAATTTCAGGAATTCAACAGATTCAAGGAATGCATATAATTCGAGGAATGCAGAGAATTCAAGGATCTCAGAGTATTCAAAGTATTTACAGAATTGAAGGAATTAAGAGAATTCAAGGAATTTGGGGAACCCGAGAAGTTGAAGGAGTTCAAAGAAACTGTTAAAACCTTATAATATGTAGATATAAAAGACAACCCTTGTATTTAATCTTACGTAAGGACATAAGCGTGCAGAGTTAGAGAAATGACACACGTGCATGTGCATAGTTGGACAAGTGACATCTGTGCATCGCAGGGCGAAACTTATTGTTAATTTTTGTTAAAAAGAAGAGTATCTGAACAAATTATTTACGTAATAATGAAAGTAATGGAAAAAATGAAATAATTGAATGATAAATTACTTAGTATCAGGGGCTAGTATAATTCGTAGAAGCTTTAAAAAACGGTTGCAAAAGGAACTCTTTTCGAAATGATAAAAACCAAATAACTTTTATTAATATTATCCTAATTTAAAAGCGATTATTAGATCTTCCAAAATAAAATAAAAATCTGCCGGCTTCGTGGGCACAATCTCATTGCGCACTACCCGCGCGGCTCGCAAGTTTAAGTGCGCCCCAGGCGCGCGTCTGTTGAATCTCGCACTTCGCGCTTGGGCATAATTACACCGTGCGCTTTGCGCTCGGATAATAATTATTTCCATTTGGAATGCTTGAATGAAACTTTACGAAAAAGATTTCTTTTGGATGAAAGTATTAATCTGCGTCTTAATATTCTGAACTGTCAACTTAATTAAGTATAGTCAAAGATTAAGTTTCTCAAAGATGTTCAGGCTTTGAGGTACACATTCTCATCTTGAAACTTGCGCTGCGCGCTTGATTTTCGACCGACATTTGTAGACAAGTTTCGTTAAATATTTTTTTTTTGTAACTTTCGTCATTTCTCGGCAAATTATTATTTTTTTATGTTTGTGTTTTCAATGTTATTTTTCGCGAATAAAAAAAAATTTACACGTCCTATCAAGAAGTGATTCTCAACGAAATTTTATATCTTTTTTGGGATAAAACCTGTCGTTAATTTACCTTTTTCGTATCCTATAAAGTTTTACCATAGAATGGAATATTTGATTTTTCATTATTTTTTCTGCAATCCGAACTTGAATTTTCGATTTTCCAAGAACATCTAAAAATTTGTCATGACAGTCTTGTAGGGCCGTTCATTTTTTGGATAGTTATCGTGTTTACGGATGGACAGACAGACACCATCGTAAAAACTTGATTTTCGGATTTAGGGGGTCTCGAATCGTGAAGATCCGTTAAAAAAATGTGGTGTAAAATTTCGGAAAATTCTAATACTTTCTCAATCATAAATGATAAGAATGTGAAAACAGTATTATAGAGGGTGATTGACTTTAGCGATTTCTAACTCCTTTAATATCAATTAAAAAATTGTCTTGTGCAGTTCGAAATTTAGAAAAACAAATTTATTTTCTTTCAAAATTATATGCTTTTCAATGCATCATTCTAAAATTGTATAATTTTTGAGAGGTTAAAAATAAATTTGTTTAGCATAAAAATTTTAAATGTGCAAACATTTTTTTTTTAATTTCTTAGGGTTTAATGGCTTAATCAGAAACGTTTTCAGTTTCTTAATACATAGCTTTTTATGGTATTAATGCTAACCAGATGAAACTAAATAAAAATTTAAGTTCTTCATACTTTTTTGGAATCATACCCTTTTTATAGGAACTATATTTGAACCAAATCATTTTTGGCGATTTTCACTTTCTAATATTCACTTTTTTGGAACAAGGATTTGCTGGTTTTTGCACAAATATTATTTTATAACAACGATTGATGACATATTTATTATCAATTCAATCAAAATTATATGATATATTATAAAATTACATTCAATCCTTAGAATCCTTTGAAATACAATAAAAATCCTTAAAACAAATACTTTTAATTCCATGTCATCTAGTGGTATTACCTAAAATCCTCCAAAAATTCAAATACCTAAATAATTTGAAAAGCACCTGGAATTTATTTGAAAATATCCTATAACCTTATGCGGTACTGTACAACCCTTCCAAATTTTGCAAAATTTTAGAAAATTTTTTTAAACCGCAAACTCTTTTTTTATTTCTTCAATCCATTCGAATTCTCGACAATATCTTCAAAATTTTAAAATGTATTGAAAATCCCTTGATATATTTGAAAATAAATTGAAATCTTTAAGACTTTTCAAATTCTAGAAGTGTATAACAAATATTTTTACAAATCAAAATCCTTTGAAATCCATAAAATATAAAAAAAAATTGTTTTAATATTGTTTGCAATCTATACAAAATATTATAAAATGTTTAGAATATATTTATATACATTGAAATGAAATAAAAATTAGTTAAAATCATTTCATGAAAAATTCTATGAAATCCATAAACAATTATTTAAATTCTTTGGAATCCCGTTAATTTATTTTTGATCTCTGTAAAGCCCTTTGTATCTTCAAAATAATATTAAATCCTTTAACTATTTCTTGTGGAACCGTTTGGACTGTAGGATAATCTTGCCAAATCCTTTCAAATTTCTTAAAACATTTAAATTCTTTGAAAATTATTTGAATACTCTTGCAAGTTATGAGAAGCACCTTTAATTATTTAATTTCCGTAAATTTTGTTAAAATTCTGTTAAATCTTTAAAAATAGTTCAAATCTGTTAAACTCTTTTAAAAAAATGAATGTATATCGGATATTTATCGCGTCTGTGGTGGCATCTTTTTTCACTTCTGAATGCTAACTTTACTGACAGTAAATAATATTTCCAGTTCTTTACCTAGTAGATATTTATAGGATAAAACTGAATTTTTCTGGAGACCAAGAAAACACTGAATTCGCCAAAATAACTTATTTAAGTTAAATTTAGAAGAGTTATAAAGATATAAATGCTTGGATTGTGTAATTAAGTATTGAATATTTAAATTAAAAATTTGTTAACGAATAAAAGTTCCAATTGTTATTTTTGTATGACATGGAAAAATTTTAAAATGATATTAAATGTGTAAAATGATATATACAGCAATTAGTCCAATTAATTAGTAACACTTTTCATATGTATGCAGTGCCCCCCTCCCCCTCCGCCAATTGGTCACTTTCCAGGATACGTACGTCAATTTCTACAAAACAGTACGTTTGAAACAAGTTGATTTTAATATTTATAACTGTGTACATAATTTTAAATTAAGATTATTTTAATTTTAGGAATGCTTGCAACAAACAAATTTTGAATAGTTGTTCAAACATGTCCTTCACAATGTTTTTCTGAAATTTCATAAACTGTAATTTGGAGAAAAGTTTAAAGATCCTTTGAAAAGTTCTTTTTTACACGAACCCTACATTTCGTCGCTCTGTGTGAGTGGCCAAATGGAATTTTTCAAGGCTTTAAAAAAATACATGAGAGAGATGCCTACAAAAATTGAGTTGATTTTACTACTTTTTTAACCTGGAAAAGAGACATCCTATTTAAGTCTCGAAATTTAAGTCATGTTGACAATTAAATTCAACATTTGAATAGTTCTGAAGGTTTTTTGAGTAAGAGATCCGGTAGTGTGACAAATTCCTTGATAGGAAATCAACAGTCGTGTTTTGTCCACTCATTGTACAATAATTCAAGTGAGCAGTTTACTTTTTATAAAATTCTTATAAAGTAGTTTACAATTCTCTACAATTGTCTATATACAGAAAAAATGAAGATATTCATTCACCTCATTATCTGCGTGGTTTTCCTCAAAATTACTAGTAAGTTAACGCAACATAATATTTTTATCTATATAAAATGTATATTTTACTAACGACCCTAAACTAAATAATTCTCTCGAGCTGTGAAAAATATTTTATTGAAGTTCATTAATTTTACCTACAAAATTTGTTCTTTATATCGACGCCCCCATTTCATACTGCTCCATGTCATATTCTGGCGACAAGGAGCGCCACGTCATCAACTCGTCTTTGTTCCCTGGCGACGAAACGTGAATTGGCGCTGTACACCCCCTACACAGGACATGGAAAACTATGGAATTAAAAAAAATACTAAGAAAAAAACCTTGAAAACAAATACAAGTTTTTATATCGAACACCGAAATTCCATATTGCTCCACGTCACATTTAGGCGGTGTACAGCGCTACGTCACATTTAGGCGGTGTACAGAACCACGTCACACTGAATGGTTGAGCAGCTCTCCACCGCGGTTGGGCACTGTATAGCTCTAGGAAATATGCTTGAATAAAGGACCTGGAGGTGTACGGCGAACAAATGCGACGTGGAGCGGTATATTGATTTAGATAACGTTCGGTCAGTCGTATTTGTTTCCAAAAAGGGAAAGTGAGGGGAGGGATGTGTAAGTGTGTTAGAAGAAGTGTAGCTGGGGGTGCGAGGAAGGGAAGAACAGTGGTGGAGGGGGCAGTGATGGCGGGTAAGTGAGGAGAGGTGGTGGGTAGCAAGATTGGGGAAGTGGAGGGAGGGGTGGTTAATAAGAGAGTGAAATTGATGGGGGTGAGGGGTGAGAAAGGCTATAAGTCCCTTAATTTCTTTAAATGTTTTTTCGTAACTTTAAATTATTTTTACCCTCTAGTAACTTGTATTTAAACGTCAATAACCGAATGCACATTATTTTAAAAAAATGGGAAGAAAAATGTATTAGAATTTCTTTAAATTTTGGTATGCTAGGATACGATATGATTGGACACGATTTTGAAGAAAAATTAATGTTAAAAAAATTTTAACTTGAAAAATTTATTTATTGTAGAAATTTAATCTTCCTTCTTAAAAATGTATCCTCTTTGGCAAAACTACAATTCTTAGGTTAAAATAACAACCGTAACAAACAAAATTTAAGAATTTTGTTAAAAATTATTTTTTATAAAGTCTTTTATTTTATTACAGGTTTTATATGAAAATTTAACTATTCGATTTTTGGTTGAAAATTCATCCTACATATTGCGTAATTTAAAAATGTATCTGTTTGGTAAAGAATAAATGTATTTGGTTTAAAAGACCGTCTTTTTCAGTAGAAACTCCAACCTTTTTGTTGAAAAGTTAGAAGTGAAAGTCCCTTGTTTTCTGAAAAAGTCGACTTTTTATCTTAAAACAGTTATTTATTTAATAAAAATTTATTTTTCATTGTAGAAAAGTCATCTTTCTTGACTTAAAATGAAATTTCTTGATACAAAATTCAATTGTCATGTATAAATTTTCAACTATCTGGTTAAGAATTCAACTATTTTGTTACAAATATAATTATTTTTGGAAAAATTAATTATTTATTTAAACTCATAATTTTTCGTCGTAAATTCCACCATATTTTAAAAAAATTTATGCTTTTGAACTGAAAATTTATCTTCCTTGGTTCAAAAGTAACTTTTTGTTAAAAATCCAACTGTTTTCGATGAAAATTCGTCTTTTTGGAATAAAAACTTCACTATTTGCTTAAATATTTAACTTTTTTGGAAATGTCGTATTTTTTGATGGCAAGATCGTCTCTTGGGTTGCTAATGCCACTGTTTGGTTGAAAATTATTTTTTATGATTTGAAAATTCGTCTTTTTGTGTTGAATATTCATCTTTTTGGGTAGATAATCTTTTTTGTTTGAAAATTCACCTTTTTTTTGAAAATGGAATTAATCAGAATCTTAAAAAGAATAATCATAATTAAATCCTCTTGAACTCTTAGGAATTTAAAGTTTTTCGTATTGAAATCAATATGTTATCTACATTACTTTTATTCAAAAGAATCTAAAAATGGAAACACCGTCCTTAGCCAACGGCTAATTTAAAAGAATTTAAAAGAAACATTGACTAGAGAAATAACAGAAAAATACTGACTGCTCTAAGAAAACATATACTACTTTAAGTCAAGGATTTATGTTAATTAAAAGTAGTAATATAGACAAGGAAAGCAGGAAAAAGCTAAAAGTTAGTAAATGGGAGCAATTTGACAAAAAATGTAGTCTATGTTGAGAAACTTGTGAATAACTATTCCACCTCTTTAAAAGTATCTCCTTGAAAATGGGAAAACGAGCATTATTTACATACTTGATCTACTTCGTCTGCAAGATATTCTTATAATTTGTTAGCATATATCCAACAAATAATTTTCGGTGAATACTAAAATTAAGAAGAATATTTGATGTAATTTAAATTTAATTGAAGCAAAATTTACAATATTAAAATTTACAAGAATATTTTTTAATTTTATTGAAATTTGATTTAAATCAAATTTCCGAAAAGTACACATTACAATAACGTAACATTTTTAATTTATGAATTTTCTGCATCGTCAATTTTGCATATCAAAATTACGAAATAAATATTTTTACTTAAGGATGAAATTTATTTCCTAATATTTTCAAACATTATTGATCGAAGAGAAAATTTAAACTGTAAATGATTGTTTAATGGCGAATAATTCTAATCTTAACATTTCTCTTCCACACTATGATTCGAAAACTTTCTAACTTTTTTAAAGAGATAAGAAAAACTAATTTTTTGACAAAAACTTTGTTTCAAGATTTCTAGAAACATTTTTTGTTTGATTGTGTTTTATTTAAAAAAAAACCAATTTTGGGAAATTTTTCATAGTTGTTTTCTAATCAACTCTGAAGAAAAAATTGGAAAAAAATTACAAAATTTTAAAAACTATTTCCTCAAATTCTTAAAAAATAGAGTGAAACATTTTAAAGCAATATTTTTCAATTTTGCCATATTACATAATTTTATACAATATTCGAGCAGGCTTAAGAGATATTCTTAATTTTCAAAACGATTAAAAAAGAATTAAGTCTTGTAAAGATTTTTTTAGAATTTTGTAAGGTTTTACGACGAAGAAAAAAAATGTGTAGATCCCTACAAAAAATTTGAATAATTATTTATTTCAAAAAATACATTTTAAGAGATTACTTAAAATGATTTCAAGACATTTCAAAGGATTTCAGAAAATGTCAAGGAATATTCTGAAATATTTTGAAACACTTTTTTTTAAATTTTGTGGTATTTAAAAATAGCCAGGAAAAATTTAAAGGATTTATGAAGATTATTAGATTTAAAAAGTCTGACAAGATTAAAAAATAAATTTTCTTAAGACTCGTGTATAAATTCCAAATATTTTTTTCTTCAAAAAAATCAATTTTGAGGAAAAATTAAAAAAGGTTTTTGTTTTTATACATATCAAACAATTTTTCTTAAATAAAATAAAATTATGTAGAAGTTTTTAGAGCAAAATGTCACGATTTGATTAGATTAAGAAAAATCGAATAACTTTCAGAAATATTTAAAAGAATTGTAGAGCTTCAAATAGAATTTTGAATTTAAAACAAATTTTCAAAACGTAGATTTTTAAATATTTCAAAAATGAACTTTAGAAGCTTGGAAACAAGTTAGAGAGGTTTCAAGCGAATACCATTTTTTTTAATTTTCAGAAAAGTTAGAAGATTATTAGTATTTTTTTAACGTTTTGAATGATGTTTCTTGATTGTGTGAAAACTTTGAGTTAGTTCAAATATTTAAAAAATTGAAGACGATTTAAATGGGTAAAAAATATTTAGAAATTTGGAAACTTTTCTGAAAATTTATCAAATATTTCTTCATTTCATCTAGAGTTCTAAATGTCCTAAACGTGTTCTAGAAAGACTAGAATTTTTCCTAATATTTTGTAAAATTCCATAAAATTAAAAAAATACTGAAATAAAAATAAAATAATTTGATTTAAATTTTTTTGAAAAAAGTTCCGATTAGTGAACTTTTTGATTTTGGCTTAAATCAAGGAAAAAATTAATTAACTGGATTTGAAATTTAATATCTTACAAATGAAGGGCGGGGGTCGTGTTTCGTGATGGTGCGGGGAGGACATAGTGTTTCGA
>NC_046657.1:162377165-162386885 GCF_010883055.1 Belonocnema kinseyi
TTTTAATTTATGAATTTTCTTAACCGTCAATTCCCCATGTAAATATCTTGACGTCAGAATAAAGTTTATTTCTAAAAGTATGTAAACATTACTGATCGAAAATTTAAACTGTAAATGCTTTTTTAATAATGGAAAATAATTCTGTTCTTAACATTTCGCTTCTACCATATAATTTGTAAGCTTTCTAGCGTTCTCAAATAGATAAGAAAAACTAAATTATTGACAAAAATTTGGTTTCAAGATTTCTGGAGAATATTATAATCGTTTATGTGTTATTTAATCAAATTATAATTTTAAGTTGTGAAGATTTGAAATTGTGCTGAAAAAGAATGTGGATTAAGAATATGTTTCTAAGAATTATAGGAAAATTTTGACAAATGTGTTTTATAATCAATTCTAAGGAAAAACTTGAAAAAAGTTACAAAATTTTAAAATTATTTCCTTAAATTTTCAACGAACAAATAAAAGTTTCGAAGATTTTTTAGAGAATTTTTTAAGGTTTCACGATAAGGAATATTCTAAAAGATTTTGAAACATTTCTTAAATTTTGCAGCATTTAAAAATATTTAGTAAAAATTTAAACAATTTTCAAAGATTACAAGGCCTAAAAATTCTAACAAGATTAAAAAAGGATTTTCTTAACAGTCGTATAGAAATTTTTAATAATTTTTTATTTAAAAAAGCAAAATTTAAGAGAAAATTATGAAAGGTTTTTATACATATCCAACAATTTTCTGAAATTTAAAAAAAGCAGGTAGAAGTTTTTGAAGAAAAATATTCCAATTTGGTAAGATTTTAAAAATCGAATATCTTCAAAAAATATTAAGAAGAATTGAAGATATTCTAATAGAGTTTAAACAAAAAATTGAAATATATATTAATATGTATTAATTATTAAAATATTTAAAATTTTAGAAACATTGACGAAAATTTATCAAATATTTCTTAATTTCACCCGAAAGTTTCATTTTCCTGAAAATGTTTTGGAAAGACTCAAATTTTTCGTAATATTATGTATAATTCTATGAAATTAGAAAGAAACCTTTAAAAAAATTTTCATTATTTCTTGACGCTTTTGAAATATTCAACAATCTTTTCTAATTTTTTCGAAAATATTATAAAAATTACATTTATATAAATTTAAAAACAAACAGATAATACTTATTTTATGGTTTTCAATTCTCAGAATTTAATTTCAGTTCGAGTTTAGGTGTTCAAAAACTTTAAACAAAAATTGGTAAAAAATTGCCTACGTACAATATGGATGGACTCAAACTTTATTCATAAAAAAAGACATTTTTTATAGTCATAAGAAATGATTGGTTTCCTGAAATGTGCTAATGATGGAACGTGTTAATGATTTTCAATTTTATTTTTGCGAATTTACCAAACTATTTTGTGTTATTTACATTTCTGTTTTTTTTTTATTAAATCTTATATAATTCCTAAAAGTCATTTAGCTGAGGAGCCGTACCGGATTCTAAGCCCTCATCAAGGTCTTTCTTCCTTCCCCTCCGAAATGAACCCCCACAAAATATTTAAAATAAGCTTTTTGGCGTAAAAAATTCTTTTTTTTAAATTCTCAGATTGTTCTTCGAATAATTTTTTATTTTTCCTCAGCATTAACATTCAAATACCAGCATTTTTCAATCATGTTATATTTTTAAAATCGAATCTTTTATAAGCGAAATCAAAAAATATTTCAGATATAAAACACAAACTTACTCATTCACTTATTTGTTTTAAACAAAAAAAAACTTTTCTATCATAAAATAGGACTTTCTGAGAAAGAAATTGAATTTTCAACAAAATAAATAAATTTTCAAAAAGTAATTAAATTTTCAACCTTAAAGACGAATTCTCAACAAAAAATTGTAACAGTTTATTTTTCAACCAAAAAAGATTAAGTGCCTTTTAAAAAAATTAATTTTATAACCAGAAATATAAATGACCAATTTTCTGTCCAAAAATTAACTTTTCAACCAGAAAATATGAACTTTCAACGATAAAAAATTAATTTTGAACAATAATGCAATCAATTATTTTATTTTTACCCAGACAGTTGAATTTTTATTTAAAAAAGATCAGTTGTAAACAAAAAAGTTAAACAGTCAACCAAAGAGATCAATTTTTGACTAAAAATATGCTTCTACGAAAAAAATGAGTTTAAAAAAATTGATCTAAACAAAATAGTAGAATCGTCAAGCAAAGAAGATTAATTTCCAACCAAAAAGTTGCATCTTGCCGGGGCAAGATGATATTTCTACTAAAACAGGTCAAGTTTTAAATTCAAGACAAATTTAGAAAAAAAATGTATTTTAATTTTCAGACAAGAAACTTTTTATTTTCACTTTACAACATTAAAATACGATTTCCGAACCAGAAGTAAATTTGTTGCGAAAATTTTTTATCCGGAAAAACAAAGAAAAGACAAGTTAAAAAGACAGGTAAATTTTCATTCGAAAAAAATTGGAGTTTACTTTTCAAGAACGAAATATAAATTTTAAATAACAAGTACGTTTTCTATGAAATAGTTGAATTTTACACAAAATATTTGAGTTTTCGACTAAAAAGGATGACTTTTTAACAAAATTGTTACAGTATCAACCAAACAGTTGCATTTTTATCCAAGAAAGATGAAACTTCTATCGAAACATAAATTTTTACATCAAAAGTACAAATTTTCAACAAAAAAGGTTGAGTTTTTACTTAAAAAGATTACAGTTGACATCTCAATACCAAAATCTGAATTTTAAACAAGTCAATTTTGTACGAAATAGTTAAATTTCTAACCGAAAAGGATGACTTTTTAACAAACTTGTTGAATTTTTAACCAACCAGTTGTATTTCTATCAAAGAAAGATGCAGTTTCTATTAAAATTGAGACATTTTTTAAATGAAATCACAAATTTTTAAAAAGTAGTGGAATTTCTATCCGAATTAGGTTATTAGTTGAATTTTTAATATAAAAGTATGAGTTTTAAATTAGAAGTAAATTTTCTACGATGATACGTGAATTTTTCACAGCAAAGTTTAATTTTTAACGAAAAAGGATGATTTTTTAACAAAATTATTAAATTTTCAACCACAGTTCCATTTTTATCCAAGAAAAATGGAATTTTTACTAAAACATGAATTTTTAAATGAAAAAGAGAAATTTTCCACAAAAAAGTTTGAGTTTTTATCTAAAAAAAGTCACAGTGGACTTTCCAATACCAGAATATAAATTTTAAAACACTAAATTTTCTGGAAAATAGTTGAATTTTCAACTAAACAGTTGAATTTCCAAACGAAAAGGATGACTTTTTAACAACTTTGTTTAATATTTTAAGCAAACATTCGCATTTTGATCCAAAGGGAGATGTAATTCATACTAAAATTGATGAATTTTTAAATTAAGAAGAAAAATCTTCACAACAATAGTTTAATCATCATCAAAAACAAATTTTAGTTCACTTTTCAACGCCAAAACATGAATTTTAAGCAACAAGTGAATTTTTTACGAAATAGTTGAATATTAAAAAAATAGCAGTTAATTTTTTTCCTGATAATTGATAATTAGAGGTCAGAATCTTAAACTTTTACAATGAAAAAATGGTTAGTTGGGCCAACTATATAGTTTGTAAGATATGGTACTGCTATTTTAATAGTTAGGACAACCATTTACTTAGTTGCTGGTACTAACTGAATTGCCACTGCAACTAATGGAATTGTTGTACCCATTAATAAAATAGCAGTGTCAACTAATGAAATAGCAGTACGATATCTTACCAACTAAATATTTGGCTCAACTAACAATTTTTTAGTGTAAAATTTTAAAACTAGAATGTTTTATACATGGAATCAAACAATTTCAAATCAAAATTGAAAGAGCACAAATTTATTCAATTTGACAGTTATTGGAATTTATAGAAACTCGCTAACTTTAAAAAAAATTATTGTTGGTTAGCCCATAGTGATTACACTTCTGTGGAGTAACATGCTGGCCACACTTGGGTGCGCAATACCCAGGCGACAAAAACTGCTTTAAAAAAAACTATTGAATATTTTTACTTGACAAGTTTTTTATAACTTCTCAAGTTGTAACTTTAGAAGATCATGTAGGTCTTATTGCCAAAAACTACATTTAAATATACTGTATCATTTAAAAAGAATATTTATTTTGAGGAATGAATGACGGCAAAAAGGGAAAACATAAATCATGCGTTTTTGTCAAAATACTCTATTGTATTATTTGATATAAAAAATCATTTTACAAAATATTGATGAATTTTTGGAATTAAACATAGTAGGCATGAAATTCAGACAAAATAAAGTGATCTTTCCTTAATTTTATGTCAACGCAATCATTACATATGGAGACGCTGTGCTCTTGACAAACAGCACGGCGACAAGAGGCAAATCCATTCTTTATTTTTCGATCTTTTGTTGCACTGCAAATAGTACGCTATATACCTTTTAAGCAAATTTTGACAGTGACAAATATACTTTCTAGACTTTATTATTTAATCTAAAGTCAATAAACGCTAAAATAAAAATCGACTTCAAAAATCACTTTCGAACGTACTGACCACACTTGGGTCCAAAGGACCCAACTCAATTTCCAAAAAGCTGCTAAAAATAAACTTATACTTCCAGTGTCATTATAAACGTCCTCAAGCGTAGTTAAACTCTTAAACTATCGACAAATGTTGCAATAGACCTGCTCCCTTTGCATTAAGGTACTTAAAACTTCATTACAAAATACCTCTGGGTCCCAGAGACCCATGTGTGGTCACTAAGGGTCAGGTTCGTTTTTCACTCGTAAGGTTTCTTTGGCGCGTGAAGTTAAATTCATAATAAATATTTGTGCAATTAATGTAAGTTATTGTTCATTTGCGAATTTCCAAAAATTATGTGCATGGGCACAGGATCCGCCTCCCTCCTTCCGTAACAAATCTTAACAAAATATCTCGACCCCTCCCACCTCGTTCAGCTGATACGTAATTCAACTAGGGTCCTTAATGAGCAAAAGCTTTATAATTCTCAGTTTTTTTGTTTTTGGTTTCAGTGTTATATGCAATGTTGGGACAAGTGGTCGACTTTTGCCGCAGACTCCTTGTAAATACTAATCATAATTTTGATGTCAGGCAAGGAGATTTCGTTTCTGTATATATTTATGATGAGGGTGACCTCCATGATGGTACTGGTATTTTTATCGGACAGCTACAGGGACAAGTGTTAACTGAGGACCTACCTGACAGAGGTCCTACCAATCAGCGCATTTTTGTACGAACCTCAACTGGCGCTGTTTTATATTCGGACCTAATAAAAAATACTACTGTTAATTATAACAATTTGTGGCCTTCTCGCTTTTTCATAGATGGACGACAATTTTTAACAGGAGTTCTGAAGCGTCAAACGCCTTCTTTGTTTGAAGTCAAGTACGCCTTGTTCGAAAAGTATGTGCGTCCCTCGCGTGATGAGGAGTTCCATGTTTTTTTTTGGGGCGGATTAGGTCGCTATGACAAAAGAATGGCTCCCGAGTGGGCAAAACGTTCACACTATCCTCATTTTTAATAAATTTTTAACCAACAAACCAGTAAACCAATATTGCTGGTTCATTTTTCTTTTCTAATTTTTTTTCTTTTTGTGTGTGAATTATCGCAGCATTAGTGACCGCGAATAATTGTATTTTGTAATTCAGGCTTGCTACAAAATCCCAATTGCAAAATCTTCTGACATTTCCCTGGAAAATTTATCAGTTGACCTGACCGTTAAAACATTTTCTAGTGTACAGTAACCTGACAAACTATCATTTTAATGCAAAAGATGGCATTTCTCACTTTTTCCGACTGACTTTGACTAACAATTTTGAAATTCCGTCACTTTTGACCAGCCTGAAAATTACCTTATCCTTATTTTCTAATTATGTATACCGATACCCTAAGTTAACCACCTGTCTTCGTATATTCTAATCCATCGAGTTGTATAGCATTAGTTTTTCTTTTATGATAATTCCATAATTGTACTTTCAGCTATCTGTACTTGTAATTATGATATATTTGTTTATGGTCTTGTTCCGTGTAAATTTATGTAGTATAATGGAATTGTTGAAATAAATAAAACTAGAATAGAGTATGACTTTTTAATAACCTAATATATCGATTTTTTATGATTCATTTTTTGATAGAACGCGTAGTTTTTTCAATCGTAACAAAAGACATTAAAAATAAAAAATTGAATTTTTTATTAATTGCGCAAGGTAGACAAAAAAATGAATAGAGAAAAGTTGTTCACCAAAAAAAATCCACAAATTGGTTATTAATGCTTTTTTTATAGCATGTGTAGTAGGGTGGTCCAAAAATGCATGACAAAATTTTTTTGCATGCTAGAGGGTAACGATCCCCCTCATTTTCTTCCAAATCCGAAAACAGAAATTCCGAAATTTTTTATTTATTTATTTTTTTTATTTGAACAGGTGCCGGTTTTGATGTAAGTTTTCAATGTAAAATGCATGGGGAAAAATCACTTTTTTGAGTTTTGAGAATAATTTTTTAGCGTACCAAAAAAGTGTGACGGATACCCCCACGAGTATCTGAAAACTACCCTTAAAACAAAAAATGTCAATTTTTCATGAAATAAACCTTTTGAATACTGTATTCTCGTTTTTCCCCGTAAAAATTATCACTGTTTGTCTAGTGGATTATTTATTAAGATTGTTTCATTAATTTTTTTATTATTCAAAGAAATGGAATTTGTTCAAACAATTTTTTTCGAAAATTTGTTTTTTTTTTCGTTAAAAATTATTACAATTGGTCTACTGGAATATTTATTAACATTATTTTATTAATTTTTAATTGTTTGATTAAATAATTTTTATAAAATTAATAATAATAATTCTTTAGTGAAATATTTATAAAAATTGTTTGATTAATTTTATTTGTTTGAATTTTTAAAATAAAAATTATACTTTAAATATCACTAATAAATTAATTATTAATCAGTTATTAATTATAACTGATAAATATTTGACTAGACCCATAGTAATAATTTTTATTTAAAAAAATTCAAAACCGCTTTATTGAAACACATTCTATTTGTTAAAATAATTGAAAATAAATGAACTAATGTTAATAAACATTCCACTAGACCAATAGTAATAATTTTTATGTAGAAAAAATGAAAAAAATGTAAACAAATTACATTTATTTAAACAATGAAAAATTAATAAAGCAATGTTATTAAATATTCCACTAAACTAAGAGTAATAATTTTAAGGAACAAAAAACATATTTCCGAAAAAAAATTATTGAAACAAATTCAATTTGTTCAAATAATTAAAAATTAATTAACCGATGATAATCGATATACCACTAGACAAATATTAATAATTTTAAATAGAAAAAAAACAGAATACAGTGCTCAAAAGGTCGATTTCACAAAGAATTGATATTTCTTGTTTTAAGGGTAGTTTTCAGTTACTCGTAGGGGTGTGTAAGGGGTGTCAAATCCATATGCCCAATAGATTAAATTCTTTGTTGGATAATTTTCTTTAGGCATTTCTACTTTCTCGTCACCTTTTTTTAATCCCTACAAAATTATTACAAAAACTAAAATAAGTGGTTTTTCGTCATGCATTTTACATGAAAAACCTCAAGTAAAAACTGGCACGTGTTAAAAACGAAAAAAAAGTTAAGGAATTTCTTTTTTCGCATTTCGAATGGAATAATTGGTGTGATCGTTGCCCTCTGAAAAAAGCGTTTTTGAGCCACTTTAATGTATGGTTTTTGTTTTAACAATATAGAGAGCAGTAAAATAAATAAATTTTTTGGAAAAAACGACACAAGGTACAATAACATTTCAATGAATGAAATTTTTGGCCTAAATTATATCTACAAATTTGCTTGGAACCACTTTACGTTAAGACGGGTATTTTCTGTTTAAATTGTAAAAAATAACCTCGAAAACAAACTAATTAAATTCATCACAAAACTACACAAGATACAGTAAAGTATTTTCTTACAAAATATTATAAAGTCAAATATTAAGGATGTCATCAAAAATAAAATTTGTTTTAATTATAAAATATAATAGAGTTGAATATGATGTAGCACAGTTTGCGTTTTGGACAACTACTAAACGAGTGTGAAGAATGAGATACGTGATGAGAATGTATTCTTTAAAGCCGAAGGAGTTTTAACAAAACAGAATTCATAATCACCAAATCACAGTTTTTGATGATTTGACGTTTAATTTTGAAAAGATTATGCATATATGTGGGGGAGGCACATATACCCAGCACGTAGCGCTGGACGAATGCATTATCGAGCGCGAAGCGTAAGATACAACATATGTGCGTTCATTGCAGAAATTTTTTTCTTTATATTCATTTGTGAACAAAATTTTGCAAGTAAATACGAATTTGCTCAATAATCCGAAATAATATCTAAGTTACGTATACATTAAAAAATCAGTGACAAGGTTTACGAAAAAAAGATGTTTTCTGCCTCTATTTAAAAAAAATTTACAAATGAATAATACTTTAATTTCCTTAAAATCTGTTAAAATTCTTTTAAATTTTTGGAAATAGTTTAAATCTATTAAACTCAAGAAAATAATTGGTGTACACTACATTTTGTCGCTCTTTGTGAGTGGCCAAATGGAATTTTTCAAGACTTTAAAAAAATTCATGAGAGAGATGCCTAAAAAAATAAAGTTGATTTCACTACTTTTTTAACCAGAAGAAGAGACTTCCTATTAAAGCCTCGAAATTTCAGTCATGGTGACGAACACATTCAAAATTTAAATAGTTCTAAAAGTTTTTTGAGTAAAAGATCCGGTAGTGTGACAAATTCTAAGATAGGAAATCAACAGTCGTGTTCTGCCCACTCATCGTCAAATAGTTCAAATGAGCAGTTTACTTTTTATAAAATTCTTAAAAATAAGTATTCAATTCTCTATCATCGTCTATATACAGAAAAAATGAAGATATACATTCACCTTATTATTTGCGTGGTTTTCCTCAAAATTACTAGTAAGTTAACGTAACATAATATTTGTATCTGCAAAAAACGTATATTTTTCTCACAACCCTTACGAAATAATTCTCTTTATCTTTAAAAAATGTATTGAAATTCGTTATTTTTAACTACAAAAGTTATTATTTAAATCGACACCTCCATTCCATCCTGCTCCACGTCATGTTCAGGTGGCGAGGAGCATCAAGTCATCGACTCGTGTTTGGTCTCTAGCGACCATACGTGACGTGGTGCTATACATCGCTTAAACAGGATGTAAAGAACTATAAAAATGGAAGAAGAAAAAAAACTAGGGAAAAAACGTCATATCAAATACTAGTTTTTATATCGATGCCCACATTCCATATCGATCCACGTCACATTTAGGCAGTGTACAGCGTCACGTCACGCTGGGTGGTAGGGGCAGCTCTCCGCCGCGCTTGGTCACTATGTATTATTATTATTATTATTATTATTATTATTACACCATTAAGCCATTTCCCTTTCGGGGTAGGCGTGACTCACTCGGCAGGGGAAAGGAGGAGTGTGTGGATGGGATAGAGATTTTCCAGATTGATCCAGAATTCTCGTGCTATTTAAGTAAATAACACGTTCGTTTCGCAACACTGCTCCGACCCAGGTTGCTGATCAATCTCTCAAGCAATCACCCCAAGCGAAGAACCTCACGAAGCCGTTATGTAAGGTTCCCCACTTGGGTCCA
>NC_046657.1:162386985-162401233 GCF_010883055.1 Belonocnema kinseyi
CTTTTATCTCCCTTTCTCTTGTATATTGGTACGATAATCGCTTCTTTCCAATCGTCTGGGACGTCTCCCATCTCGAAACATAGATTTATCAATTCGCAAACTATATGTGTATGTACTCGCCACCGTGTTTAAGCATTTCAGCGTTAATACCGTCTACCCCGGCAGCCTTACCGTTTTTCAAGTTCTTAATTATATCCCTAACCTCAGTGACACAGACTTTTTCAATTGAGTTTTCCAACGCATCGTGTTCAACATCGCAGTTGTGGTGTCCTATAGCTTCATCTCCGAATTGTCTCCTAAAATATTCTCTGAAAGCCTCTAGTATTCCATCTGCATCATATACCATTTCCCCCCTACTATTTCTCATGTTGACAATTTCTGATGTAGCTCTGGGAAATATGCTTAAACAAAGGACCTGGAGCTGTCAGGCGACCAAACGCGACGTGGACTGGTACATCGATTTAAATAACGTTTAGAACTTAATCTAGCAAGAAAATCCAACCATATTTTTGGGTAAGAGTTTGTTTTAGGGTTTCGTAGCCGCGGGCTAAACCTTTATTATTACGACCCAGAAGCTATGCATATAGATTTGAAAATTCGACCTTGAATAAAAAATGAAATAATAGACGTAGCCAAAAACTAAAAACACCGCTGGAATCGTCTGAGCCATATCTCTAGATTTTTTTTCACTTTTTTCAGAAAGTCATTTTTCAACGTCTATTATTTCATTTTTTATTCAAGGTCGAATTTTCAAATCTACATGTATAGCTAACTTCTGGCTTGTTAAATCTGTTTGCGTAGAGGGGGCAAAAACAATGTTTAAACTAACTTTAATGCATTCTTTAAAATTTTTTTTCATTCATGATACTTCAAGGTATGTTATTTTTCACTTAACAACTCTGAATTGTTTACCACAATTGTTAAATAATTTTTAAAAAATTATAAACAATATAATTGTTTAAATAATTAATTAAAAAAAATGAAAGAAAAGCCTGGAGATATTGCCGAGGAGAATCCAGAACTATCTTCACTTTTTCTTTAGGACTTTTGGTTTTTTTTAGAATGTAGTATAAATAATCAAATCCTTATGCGCCATAGGATATCGTAAAGCTGTGTGCGTAGAGGGGGCAAAAACAATGTTTAAACTAACTTTTTTACATTGTTCAAATTTTTTTTTCATTCATGATACTTCAAGGTATGTTATTTTTCACTTAAAAACTCTGAATTCTTTACCACAATTGTTAAATAAATTTTTTTAAATTATGAACAATATAATTATTTAAATAATTAATTTTCTCAAAAAATGAAAAAAAAACGCCAGGAGATATTGCCGCGGAGAATCCAGAACTCTCTTCACTTTTTCCTTAGGACTTTTGGTTTTTTTTCATAATGAGGGATTTATGTTAATGAACAACGCAATTGTTTTAAAAAATTACTTTTTTTTAAAAAAGTTATAAAAACCGTCGTATTTGTTTCCAAATAGGGAAGTGAAGGGAGGGGTGTGTAAGTGTTTTAGAGGAAGTTTTAGAATCACGCGAGCACACAAATAAGTGTGCGTAGAGGGGGGAGAATAATGATGGGGAAGGGTTAGTGATGATGGGTTAATGAGGAGAGAAGGTGGATAGTAAGAAAGGAAAGTTGCTGGGGGTGTGAGGGGAGGCAGGGTATATGTCCCTTAATTTTTTAAAATGTTTTTTTCTTGTATTCAAACGCAATCACCGAATGCACATTATTTCAAGAAAAATTGGAAACGCTACTATTACATATGTTCTTGGTTCGGAATTCATATTGTTTGATTAAAAACGCATTTACTGGTTGGAAGTTTAATCATTTTGTAGGTAATACAACTTTATTGTTGAAGAGTAATTTTTTTATAAAAAATTGAACTGCTCTGTTAAAAATTCATTTTTATAGTTAAAGCTTCATCTGTTTGCTTGAAAATTTAACTATTTGCTAACAAAATTATCTTTTTTAGTAGAAGATTCGAGTTTTTGGTTCAAAAGTGATGTATTTTGATAAAAGTTTATCTTTCTTCGTTCTAAAAATATATCCTCTTTAGCAAAAATGCAATTATTATCTTAAAATAACTACTTGAACGACTTTATAGAAAAAAATTTAACATGGATGAATAATATCGTAGTTGAAAATTCAAAACATTTGCTTTGTTTAAAGTTCGTCTTTTGGGAAAAAATGAATATTTTTGTTCGAGTATTCATCCTTTCAGTTGAAAATTTAACAACTTTGTTGAAATTTAATTTTTATTGGTATAATTTTTTTTATTTTTTAGTGAAAATTGAACCATTCTGTTTGGTAATAACTTTATCTTGTATTATTGGATATGTTGGAAATGGCTTCTTTTTTAATCCAAAATTAATCCTATTGGTAGAAAATTAATCTTTTTCTTTGAAAATTTAACAGTTTTGTTAACATTTTTTTTAAGTTATTTTTTTATTAAAGATTTTATCCAAAAATTTAACCATTTCATTTTTGGTTGAAAATGCAACCTTCATATCGTGTAATTTAAAAATTTATCTATTTGGAAGAAAATTAATTTATTTGTTTTGAGAGTCCGCCTTTTTAAGCAGAAAATTTAACTTTTTGGTTGAAAATTTTTAAATGAAAGTCCCTTGTTTTCTTAAAAATTCGACTATTCAACTTTAAACCGTTATTCCTTTGTTAAAAATTTAGTTTTCATTATAGAAAAGTCATCTTTCTTGATTTAAAATGAATTTTCTTGATAAAAAATTCAACTGTCCTGAAAAAGTGTTGCTACCTTTTCTGTACAATTCAACATTTGATTGAATTTTCGTCTTTTTGTTAGAAAATTTAAACGTTTGGTGGAAAATGCATCTTTGTTTGCTGAACAATCAACTATTTGGCTAGGAATTGCACAAGATTGTTAAAAATCTGATTGTTTGTGGAAAAATTAATTATTTTGTTAAATTCATAATTTTTGGTCGTCAATTCAACTATATTGTTAAAAAATTTTCTTTTTGGATTAAAAATGTATCTTTCTTGGTTAAAAAGTAACCTTCTTGTTAAAAATCCAATTATCTTCGATAAAAATTCGTCTTTTTGGCATAAAAACTTCCCTACTTGCTTACATCTTTGACTTTTTTTTGGAAATTTCATATTTTTTAATAGCAAGGTTATCTTTTGAGTTGCTAACGCCACTATGGTTGAAAATTATTTTTTGTTGTTGAAAATTCTTCTCGCACCAAAAAACCAATGCTTATGAACTTAATCAAAAGTAACTTCCTACGAACCATGGCAGCTTTTTCTCTGTAAACTGTGACATTTTGTGTATTCGTAAAATCAAAAATATTATTCTCTCCCCAAAAAATGAACTTTTTCAGATCAATCTCAATGAAATTGCTGACATCGTAGTAATGCATCTAAATAAAAAACAAATTAAGATACATTAAACTGGTTTACCATCACAAAACCAAATACGTTCAAAAATGGATTTAAATTTATTTCAATTTTCTGCTTTTTTTGTAGTTTAGATTCAATCCAGTTTTTTTCCCATATTATATATTTCTTTTAAATGTGTATTAAGCATTATTACATACTGCTTGTAGTTTTTTAGCGAAAATTAATACAATTTTTGTAGTATTTGTTTTTTGGAAATTTGCAATTGAAATAAGTTATATTTTTAGTTAAAAATATTACTTTCAACAAAAAAATATAACTTTCAACAACAAAAAAGGCTATCTTTGAAAAAAAAGTTACATTTTCAAACTAAGTGATGAATCTTTTACATAAAATTGTAAGTATTTAATTGGAACAGTTGGATTTTTAACCAGAAATATGAATTTTTAACTGAAATGATGAATCTTTGAATAGAATAATTTATTTTTTCACCAAAAAGATCAATTTCTACTCCAAAAAAAAAAAAACCATTTTTCATCTAAGACGGATAATTTTTTAACCAGAAATTGAATAAAAATACGTTTAGTCCAAAAAATGAAAGTTCAACCAAAAAGATGTCTTTATTACCTAAAATTAAAGAGTATGCAACTGTGTCAATCTTCAACAAAAAGGACGAATATCTAACTGAAATACTTCATTCTTCAATCGAAAAGAATAGTTTTTAGACAAGAAGATTACATTTGAAAGAAAAACATAAATATCCAGCAGAAAAAATAATTTTTTTAACAAGTTACGTGAATTTTCAACGAAATAGTCGAATCCTGAGTTTAAAAAGATCAATTTACATACAAATTGTTTAACTTTGAACTAGAAATGATCAAATTTCCACTAAAAATGAAACAATTAAATTTTAACTTAAAAAAATTAATTTTTAACCAAAAATATGAATTTTTATCTAAAATGATGAATGTTCAACTGGTATAGTTGAACTTTATGTCAAAAAGATGAACTTTCTACCAAAATAACGAATTTTCCACAAAGTGAAAACGAATTTTAAATTGAAGCGATGAATCTTTAATGAAAAAAAATTAATTTTTAACAAAAAGAATTAACTTTTAACCAGTCAGTTGAATCACTTTTAATTTAAAACAGATGAATTTGTAACAAACAATGTAAAAAATTTACATTATAAATCAGAAATACTTCTTCTTTTAAATAATACTTCTACTCTATAAACTCCTTGAAGTCCTTTCTTTACCTAAAATTAAGAAGAGGGAACTTTTAAGTTGTGACAAATTTTGATTTGGAAGATGGATTTTTTTAAATTCCTTCCTTCTAAATTTTTCTTTTAATTCATTAAAAAATTCTCGTTCCATATCAAACATTCCCTGTTTCCAGTGAAATGATATTTATTTACCGAAGCTAAAAAAATTATTTTCTGAAATTGCCTGTTTTAAGTCAGATAAATGAGGAGTAAGCGAATGAAACGTGATAATTCCATTTTTTAATTGATGAAATTATTGATTCTGTATGTTTGGAATAGCATCAATTCGATTACCAAACTCAAGTCAGCGAGAAAAACCAAAATATGACTTCAGAAAAAAGTTAATATTTCACGAAACTGATGCATTTTTACCCAACAAACAGGAAATTTCATATAAAAAAAATTCATTTTTTTTTAGAAAAAGAACATTTTTCAACTAACTAAGATAAATCTTAAAGAAATGGAAAAGTTACATTTTCCGTTAAAAAATTAATTTATAAACAAAAAAGAAGGCTATTCGACTAAAAAATTTAATTTTTAACCAAAGACATAAGCTTTCATAAAAAAATAATAATTTTTAAAAATTTAGTTTATCTTTTACCCAAGTTGCTTAATTATCAATTAAAAAAGATTATATTTTAACAAAATAATTCAACTTTCAACCAAAGAGAGGAGTTTTCAACTGCATTTTTAAACACAGAATCACTTTCTATGAAAAATATGAATTTTTGGTAAACAAAAAAGGATTTCTTTCAATCAAAAGGGAAGAATTTTAAACAAATTGATTGAATTCTCTACCAAATAGTATTGCATTTTCATCCAAGAAAGATGAAATTTGTACTATAACAGAAGAATTTTTAATAAAAGAAAAACTATTTTTCTTTAAGTTGAACTTACATTCAGAAAAGATTTCAGTTAATTTTTTAACGCCGAGATATAAATTGTAAACAAAAAGTAAATTTTCTATAAAACTGTTAAATTTATAATAAAACAGGAGAATATTCAGGCAACCAGTAAGACTTTTTAACCACATAGCTAAATTTTCAACAAAATTGTTTCATTTTTATCCAAGAAAGGTAAAATTTCTCTTTAAATAGATAATATTAATTAACAAAAAACAACCAATTAATAAAAAAGTTGAATTTCATCCAGAAAATATTTTACATCTCTTTTTCAACAAACAGTCAACTTTCGTGGGATTTTATAATATTTCAATGAGTTTCAAAGAATTTATTTCCAAGAATTAAGGGATTTTATAGGATTTTAAAGATTTCCAAATATATCAAGGTGTTTCCGAAGATTTTAAAGAATTTTGAAGATTAAAGTATATTAAAAAAAATTGCAAGGAATTTCCGATTGAATTAAATAATTTCAAGGTATTTGAAATCATTTTGAAAATTTTCAGGTATTTTAAAAATTACAATAATTTTTCGAGTGCTTCAAAAAATCTCAAGGGATTTCAAAAGATTTCACAGGATATATTAAATATATCAGTATTATCAATATATTTCAATAATTTGAAGTGGTTCCAAAGGATTTGAAAGATATCAGGGTTTTTCTAAAAATTGCAAATAATTTTCAAGGGCTTTAAAATGTTTTAATTATATTTCCAAAATATTTCAATGATTTCAATAATTTAAACTGATACCAAAGAATGTGAAATATTTAAGGGTATGAGAAGAGATTCTAAGGCTTTTTCAAAAGGCCGGTCAGGCCCCGATCGGGAAAAATGTGGGCCCGATTGGGCAATGTGTCTAGCGCCACATCGTAAATGAAATGCCCTACCCGACCGGGCCCAGATATGCCCTCTTTAATTTCTTATTTCTATAATTAGTAAAATTTAAAAAGTTTTTATATTAATATTTTTTCAACTTTTCATTTCACAAAACTTTCATTTTTCAATATTCTACATTATATATCATTATACATTAAATCTCATTCTCAATACACTACATTACATTATCTGCTCTCATTGCTTAAGTTTATCGATAAGAGTTTGCATTTTGATGAAAACTATTATGCTTCTACAAACAATGCTCAAATTTGGAGCCGTTACACACACATACACAAACACACACACACAAACACACACACACACAAATGACTTTTAATTATAAATCTTTTTTAATCTTCCTAATATTCTTTTGGAATGATTTTTGTTTGACTAATGCACATGAGGCACTTGGAGTGAGATTTAAAAAGTGAGGTTATGTTCAAGAAAATATAAAAAGCATTCAATTTATAATGTAACTAATCTGAAATTCATACAATTGGTATAAGGTGATCTCTATTTTCGGAATATCTGCAATAAAATAGAAAATTCTAAAAAGCTGGAAAACATTTGTTTTATTCACATAAATGAAAAATGCTCTCAAAATGCCGACGCTTTCGAAAATACATTTCTGGGAATCTTCAGAAGCTAAATATGAATTGTGATGTTGATTCTAGCAAATTAAAGGTTACAATACCTTTCCCTTCATTGCAGATATAAGAAATCTCACCAACACTTCTGTGATTCCTAACTCGCAATCTTCTATTTGCTTTTGGAATTTTAAGTTATATGAAAAAAAAAACAATATCACGACGATAACAAATAATTTGATATAATCTTGTCTAACCCAACCCGACCCAAAGTGGTTCTGACGCGAGCTACATCGTCTGTGCCCTTGGGGCCACATCTGGAAAATTCGATCGGGCACAGATCGGAACTCGGGAATTAGGTGGGCAATTTCCGCACGGGAACTTTCATGGGGTTTTAAAGAACTGACTAGAATTTTGAAAGATATGGAACGATTTTATAAGATCGAAAATTTTTTCAGTCAATATCATCGAAAGGGTCTTATGACAATATAAATAAAAATATGATACCATTTTCCAAAAGATTCTAGAAGTTTTCTGAGGAATACAATAATTTTAATTTGTAAGTGATTTTCAAAAGTCTTAAGGTATTTTCATAAAATTTCCAGCATTTCATAAAATTTCAGATTTTACTTAATATTACGAAATTTTATGATATTTCATTAGATTTTTAATGATTTATTCATAAGAATTTCAGTAACTTCGTAGGATATCAAAGATATCAAAGAATTTTGAATACTTTAGAATAATTTTAAAAATTACAACAAATTATCAAATACTTACAAAAAATTCTAGCGGTTTCAAGAGATTTTAGAGGATATTAAATTACTCATGTTAGTCTACAAACTATTTCAATTAATTCAAGTGATTACAAATGATATACGAAAGATATAAGGGTATATTTAAAAATTTCTGATAAATTTAAAGAGTTTTAAAAATGTCAAGACATTTACAATATTTTAGGGTGTTTTAAAAAGATTTCAAATAATTTTTAGTTGAATTTGGTCATTTATTGATTTGAAGAGATCTTAACAGCTGCCGTATTTTCAAAAATTAAAAAACTTTTAAGGAATTTTGAAGATTTCAATGATTTTATAACATTCAAAAAAAGAATTATCATGGTGGTTTAAAGAATTTACTAGAATTTATAAAGATACAGAACGATTTTGTAGAACCAATACGACCAACTATCTAACTTTATGTGATATAATAAAGAAAAGTGTAGAACTTAAGCTGAAACTAAACATGAATACTGCAACATCACAATATCAACACAGGACATCAAATGTTTAAAAGCCGCGGTCCTACTGCGCGAGGTAAAAGCGGGTTGAATTCAGACTGGGAGCCAAAGTGGCTTGAAGTCCTAAACCATTTTCCCCCGCGAAATAATTTCAGTTCGCTTCTACTCTGACCCTCATTCATTCCGTTTCCGCTACCGTCATTTTTTAAAGCCTTTTTTGCGATGACACGAAAACTTACACCGCTTCTCTTCTGCAACGCATTCTACACCGCTTTTATTCTCGGTCCGTCATATTAAAATTTCGATTTGAATATCTTTACTTCAGGATAAAATTTATTTCTAAACGTTTGCAAATATTATTGATCGAAAAGAAAATTTAAAATGTAAATTATTGTTTAATAATGGAATATAATTTTATTCTTAACATTTCGATTTCACATTATAATTTAAAAACTTTCTAACAGTTTTCAAAGAGATAAGAAAAACTAAATTAATGAAAACAATTTTGTTTAAAAATTTCTAGAAAAATTTGTTATTGCTTCTGTTTTATTTTATAAGAATAATTTTGGGTTTTAAAGATTTCAACTTGTGTAAGATAAAATTTGGAGGGCTGTGAAGCCAGTTATTTTATTTTGGAAGATTCAAACATTTGTTGGTATTCTTTATTTTATAGGGTGTCAAGAGAAGAAAAAAAATATTCCGAAGATTCATAGGCAAATTTTTAATAATTATTTTCTAATAAATTCTGAGGAGAAAATTAAAAAAAATTACAAAATTTTTAAAATGATTTTCTCAAATTCTTAAAAAATACTGTGAAAAATTATAAAGCAATAGTTTTCAATTTTGCCATATTACATAATTTTAGAAAATATTTGAGAAGGCTTAAGAGACATTCATAATTTCTGAAACTCTAAAAAAGAATAAAAGCTTGTAAAGATTTTTTTAGAATTTTGTAAGGTTTTACGACAAAGAAAAAAATGTGTAGGTCCTTAAAAAAATTTTTAATATTTATTTATTTCAAAAAATAAATTTTAAGAGAGTACTCAAAATGATTTCAAGACATTTCAAAAGATTTCAGAAATTGTCAGTGAATATACTAAAAGATTTTTAAACATTTTTTTAATTTTGTGATATTTAAAAATATTCAGGAAAACTTCAAATAATTTTTAAAGAGTATTAGGTTTAAAAAGTCCGACTAGATTAAAAAACAAATTTTCTGAAGACTTGTGTATAAATTCCCAATATTTATTCAATCAAAAAAATAAATCTTAAGGGAACATTAAAAAAGGCTTTTATACACATCAAGCGATTTTTCTTAAATTTCAAAAAAGCATGTAGAAGTTTCTCAAGCTAAATGTTACGATTTAGTAAGATAATAAAAAATTGAATAACTTCAAGAAATATCTAGAAGAATTGTAGAGATTCAAATAGAATTTTAAAATAAAAAAATTTTATATACGTAGATTTTTAAATATTTCAAAAATAAACTTTAGAAACTTTTTAAAAATTTCAAAGGCTTTCAAGAGGATACAATTTTAGTTTTAATTTTTGAGAAAAGTCATTAGATTATAAGTAATTTTTTACATTTTGAATGAGTTTTCAGGATTTTATGAAAAGTTCGAGTCAGTTCAAATATTTGAAGAAGATTTGAATAGGCTGAAAATATATAAAAATTTTAAAACATTTTCAAACATTTTTATCAAATGGTTCTTAATTTCATCTAAAGTTTTAAATGTCCTAAACGTATTTTAGAAAGAGTTGAATTTTTCGGAATATTTTGTAAAATTCTAAAAAATTAAAAAAATACTAAAATAAAGGAGAAAACTTGATTAACTGGATTTGAAATTTTATTTCTTACAAATTAAAGGTGGGGTTCGTGATAAGAAAAACAAAATTATTGACAAAAATTTGGTTTCAATATTCCTGGTAAATTTTGCAATGATTTGTTTCTTTTGAAACAAATAATAATTTTCACCAGAGTTTTTTAATCAATTCTGAATAGAAAATTTTTAAAAATTACAAAAATTTTCAAATTATTTCCGTAATAAAAAAAATATATTGTAAAAGATTTTAATGCAATATTTCAACAATTTTGTCATATTAAATAATTTTATAAAAAATTTAAGTAAGTGTAAGAGATATTCATTATTTTCGAAACGATTCAAAAATAATTAAAAGTTGCAATGATCTTTTTAAGAATTTTGTAAGCTTTCGTGACAATAGAAAAAAATCTGTATGACCTTAGGAAAAACTAAAATAATTATTTATTTGAAAAAATAATTTGTAGTGGATTATTTAAAATTATTTTAAGGCATAACAAAAGATTTCTAAATATCTCAAGGAATATTCTGGAAGATTTAAAAAAATTTTCTAAATTTTACAGAATTTAAAAATATTCAGGAAAAATGTATAAAAACAACGTTTTTATACATATCAAACCATTTTATAACATTAAAAAAAGCGGGTAGAAGATTTAAAAGTAAGATGTTCAAATTCGGTAAGATTAAAAAAATCGAATATCTTCAAGGAATATTAAGAAGAATTGAAGAGATTCTAATAAACTTTGAAACTTTAAAAAACTTTTCAAAACGTATATTTTTAAAGATTTTAAAAATAAACATTAGAAGCTAAAAAAGAATTCTAAACAAATGTTAAAATATATATTAATATATGTTAATTATTAAAATATTTAAAAAATTGGTAATATTCACGAAAATTTATTAAATATTTCTTCATTTTATCTGAAAGTTTAATTTTCCTAAACATGTTTGGGAAACACTCGCATCGTTTATAATATTTGGTATAATTCTATAAAATTAAAGAGAAATCTTTAAAATCTTCTACATTATTCCTTGACACATCTGAAATATTCAAGGATCTTTTTCTATTTTCTCCGAAATATTATAAAAATTATATTTGTATAAATTTAAAAACAAACAGATAATACTTATTTTCTGTTTCTCAATTCTCGGAATTTAATCTCAGCTCGAATTTAGGTGTTCAAACACTTTTAACAAATAAATATTTCTTTTATATTTTTATATTTTGTTATGATCAGCTTAATTTTTGTATTATTTATGGCATTGCAAAAAAAGTTTAAAATTGGTGAATTTTTATTTGGTAATTTTTGTTTGGAATTTCTACCATGCATCAGTAAGTTTATGTTTTCAAAAAATGGAATGTGCTAATGAGTTATTAAACGATAAAAATATATTTTATTTTTATTTTACGCAATATCGCCATGTTATAAGAGCATGACATGCATATAATAAAATTACTTACATTAATTATTACAAATCAGTATGTTCAATTTTCTTTTTACGAGTTCACAAAACTATTTTGTTTTATTTATATTTCCGTTTTTTTAAATCTTATATGATTCCTAAAAGTTATTTATCTAAGGAGCCGTACCGAAAAAAAGAAAAGAAAACAACATGAAAAAAAGAAAAAGTTGAATTTTTAGCCGAAAAAAAATTAGAGTTTACTTCTCAAAACCAAAATATGAATTTTAAATAATAAGTAAGTTTTCTATGCAACAGTTGAATTTTCAACAAAATATTTTTGTTTAAGACTAGAAAGGATGACTTTTTAACAAAATTGTTGCAGTTTCAACCAAACAGTTGCATTTTTATCCAAGAAAGATGAAACTTCTACTAAAACGTGAATTAGTTAATCAAAAAGACAAATTTTCTACAAAACAGGTTGAGTTTATACGAAAAAAAGATTACTGTTGATTTTCAAATACCAAAATAGGAATTTTAAAGAAGTCAATTTTCTACAACATAGTTGAATTTTCAACCGAAAAAGAGGTCATTTTAACAAATTGATTGAATTTGTAATCAAACAGTTTTATTTCTATCTAAGAAAGATGCACTTTTTACGAAAATTAAGAAATTTTTTAAATAAAAACAAAATTTTTTCAAAATTAGTGGAATTTGTCTCCGAAGAAGATTTCTATTTCAATTTTAACGTAAAAGTATGAGTTTTAAATAAGAAGTAAATTTTTTACGATGATATGTGAATTTTTAACAAAAAAGGATGATTTTTCAACAAAGCTATTGAATTTTCAAACAAACAGTTTCATTTTCATGCAAGAAAGATGAAATTTCTACTAAAAGATGAATTTTTAAGTCAAAAAGACAAATTTTCAACAAAAAAGTTGGAGTTTTTCCCTAAAAAAGGTGACAATTGAATGTTCAATACTAAAATATCAATTTTAAACAAGTCAATTTTCTACAAAATAGTCAAATTTTTAACTAAAAAGTTAAATTTTCAATTGCTGTTTAACTAAGCTGTTGAATTTTTAACAAAATAGTTGCATTTTTATTTAAGAAAGATGCACTTCTTACGGAAATTAAGACATTTTTGAAATAAAAACAGACATTATCGCAACATAGTGAAATTTTTTATTCGAACAAGATGTTTATTTGACTTGTCAACATAAAGTTATGAGTTTTAAATCAGAAGCAGATTTTCTACGATGATACGTGAATTTATAAAAAAAAAAAACAGTTGAATTTTTAACCGAAAAGGATGATTTTTTAACAAAATTATTGAATTTTCAACCAAACAGTTGCATTTTGATACAAAAAAAAATTTTGTTCACTTTTCAACGTCAAAACATGAATTTAAAAAAAAACAATTTAATTTTGTACGAAATAGTTGAATTACAAAAAAAACAGTTAATATTATTCCCTGATCATTAATAAAAATTATAGATCAGACTCTTAAACTTGTAACATTTTATACCTAGAATGTTTTATAAACGGAATAAAAGAATTTAGTTACAAATCAAAATTGAAAGAGCAGAAATTTATACTGTTTGACAGTTATTGAAAGTTACACAAATTCGCTGATTTTTTAAAAATTATTGTTGGTTACGTTCGTTTTTCACTCACCAGGTTTCTTTGGCGCGTGAAGTTAAATTCATAATAAATAGCTGTACAATTAATGTAAGTTATTGCTCGTTTGCGAATTTCGAAAAATTAAGTACATTCACAAAGGACCACCCCTACCTCTCCCCCCCCTCCTTACGGAACAAATCTTAAGAAAATCTTTCGTCCCATCCCTTTACCTTCAGCCGATGCGTAATTTAAGTACGGTCCTTAATGAGCAAACCCTTTATAATTCTCTGTTTTCTTTTTTTATAGTGTTAGATGCAGTGTTGCATGAATTGTACGAGTTTTGCCGCAGACGTTTTGTAAATACTAATCATAATTTTGATGTCAGGCAAGGAGATTTCGTTTCTGTATATATTTATGATGAGGGTGACCTCCATGATGGTACTGGTATTTTTATCGGACAGCTACAGGGACAAGTGTTAACTGAGGACCTACCTGACAGAGGTCCTACCAATCAGCGCCTTTTTGTGCGAACTTCAACTGGCGCTGTTTTATTTGTGGACCTAATAAAAAATACTACTATTAATTATGACAATTGGTGGCCTACTCGCTTTTTCATAGATGGGCGAACATTTTTAACAGGAATTCTTAAGCGTCAAGTGCCTGCTCCGTTTACAGTCAATTTCGCTTTGTTGGAAAAGTATGTGCATATCTCGACTGATAACGAGTACCATATTTTTTTTTGGGGAGATTTACGTCCCTTTAACAGAAGACAGGCTCCCAATTGGGCAAAACGTTCAAACTATCGTCATTTTTAATAAATGTTTAACCAGTGAACTAGTAAATCAATATTGCTGGTTCATTTTTATTTGCCAACCTTTTTTTTATCTTTGTGTGAATTATTTCAACATTAGTGACAGCAAATAATTGTATTTTATAATTCAGGGTTGGTACAAAATCCCTATTGCAAAATCTTCGGATATTTCCTTGGCCATATTTGTACTATCAACGATCTGCACTTGTAATTATGATATATTTCTTTATGGTCTTGTTTCGTGGAAATGTATTTAGTCTTATGGAATTGCTGAAATAAATAAAAATAGAATATGACTTTTTAATAACCTAATATATAGATTTGTTATTATTCATTTTTTCATAGAACGCGTACATTTT
>NC_046657.1:162401333-162404178 GCF_010883055.1 Belonocnema kinseyi
TTTTATTTTAACAGGTGCCGGTTTTGATTTGAAGTTTTTCATGTAAAATGCAAGGGAAAAATCACTTTTTGAGTTTTTAGAATAATTTTTTACGGTATGAAAAAATGTGAAGCGAAAGTATGACGGCCTGTAGAGAATTATCCAACCAAGAATTTTATCTATTGGACATGCGGATTGTATACATCTAACACACCCCCACGAATACCTGAAAACTACCCTTAAAACAAAAAATGTCAATTCTTCATGAAATCGACCTTTTGAATACTGTATTCTTGTATTTTTTCACTTATATTGGTGTAGTGGAATATTTATCATTGGTTAATTAATTTCTAATTATTCAAACAAATAGAATTTGTTTAAAGAATTTTTTTCCTCGTAAATTCGGTTTTCCTCCATAAAATTATATTTATTAATCTAGTAAAATATTTATTAAAACTTGTTAATTAATTTTTCATTATTCAAACAAATAGAATTTGTTTAAATAATTTTTTTAAATTAGTTTTTTGTTTTTTTTAAACAAATTATTACTATTGGTCTACTGGAACATTTATTAACATTAGTTTATCAATTTTGAATTGTTAATATAAATGAAATTTGTTTAATTTTTTTTTTAAATTATTAATATTTCTTTAGTGGAATATTCATTAACATTGTTTGATTAATTTTATTTTGTTTATTTTGTTGATAAAATTATTATTTGAATATTACTAATAAATTAACTATTATTAGTTTTAATTTTGTCACAGGCTTAAGATGGTTACTGCCCAAGATATCGAAGGCATTTTTGGTTAGAGTTGGATTTTATTTTGATTATTTTAGGGGCTGTCCCAATATAGATCCTTAGTCACGGACGCATTTTTATTTTGGAATGAATTGATCTGAAGATAGCAGTATGCCCCGACATATTAGAAAAAGCTTGCCCATTGGGCCAAAAATTTGTCGATGTCTTTACGACATCGTTACGACATCTTTACGATAACGTTACGACATCCTATGTCCATGTCGTTTTGGCGTCTTACGATATTGTAAAGACATCGTCAGATCATAGGACTCATTTACGATATCGTAAAGACACCTTAATGAAATGGACATAGGATGTCGTAAAGTTGCTGTAATTGTATCGTAACGTTGTCGTAAAAACGTCGCCAAATTGTGTGCACAATGGGTGGGTTTTTACTCCACCATTGACGCACTGAGTTGCAGTCAAGTACGAGATATTAAACTAATTATAACTCAGTAATTAATGATTACTGATAAATATCCCACTAGACCCACAGTAATAATTTTTATTTAGAAAAAATTTGAAACAAAATTATTTGAATAAATTCGATTTGTTTATATAATTGAAAATTAATAAGCCAATGTTAATAAATATTCTACTAGAACAATAGTAATAATTTTTAGGGAGAAAACGAATTTATAAAAAGATTATTTAAACAAATTCTATTTATTTAAACAATTAAAAATAAATAAACAAATATTATTAAATATTCCACTAGACTGATAGTAATAATTTTAATGGGAAACAATGTCTCAAACAAAAAAAATTGTTGATACCAATTCCATTTGTTTAAATAATTAGAAATCAATTAACCAATGATAATCCATATTCCACTTGACCAATATTAATAATTTTAAGTAAAAAAAACTAGAATACATTACTCAAAAGGTCGATTTCACGAAGAATTAACATTTCTTGTTTTAAAGGTAGTTTTTAGATACTCGTGAGGGTGTGTCAGGGGTGTCAAACCCATATGTCTAATAGATTAAATTCTACATTTAAAATTTCTTTGCGGGCATCTATACTTTCTCGTCACATTTTTCCAAACCATAACAAATTATTCGCAAAAATTGAAAAAAGTGATTTTCCCCCATACATTTTACAAGGGAAACATCAAGTCAAACCCGGCACCTGTGAAAAACGAAAAAAAAACAAAATTAAGGAATTTCTTTTTTCGGATTTCGAATGAAATTGGGGGGATCATTGCCCTCTAAAAAAAGCGTTCTTAAGCCACCCTAATGTTTAGTTTATGTTTTAACAGTATAGAGAACATTGAAATAAATAAATTTTTTGGAAGAAATGACACAAGGTACACAGTAAAAAGAAAACCTTAAATTTTGACTGAACGTACTTTAAGGATCGCCTTAAATTCATTACGTGATTTAATTTATGATATTAAAATGAATGTAAAATTAGTCTGTCTTGGCGGAGAGTGATTTAAGTTCAAGAACGAACGTAAAAGCCGCATATATGTTCGAATTTTCTCGTAGCAAGTATGTTATGGCGGAAATTACGTTTCGAAGGAGATGAATTCCATTTGATACTGGCGGGACTCGCTGAAATGCTTTCCGCGCATGACGGTGTGTGTGCGCGATTGCGATGCGCGAAGAATTTTCTATAGTGAATGTCGTTGGAACTTTGAACAGTGGAGCTGCACCACAGCAAAATCTGCTACATCGATCTTTTGAAGAAATTCTTTTCGTGAAAAATCATTTGACATGCCTAACGTAAGTAAATTTTTGTTTCTATTGAATGAATGAGTTAGAAAGTACTTGAAAAATGTTATATCAGAATACAATGAGCAGACCTGCATGTACAGCTGAGGTGGTTATAGAAAGTTTGTAGGTTAGGCTGAAGGTATTGAAAAATCTTTTAGGAAATCCTTGAGTTTTTTTCAGACTAGGATAACGGAAGAGATAACATTCTTGAGAATAATGTTTTTAAATGTTATAATTTCTTCTGTATAGGTTATCAAGATATTATCAAAGTATAATTTCTTCTTCATAGGTTATCTTACCGCGGTTCACAATCGGGTAAGACAACAAAAAAGTTCCTGGTAACTCT
>NC_046657.1:162404278-162413755 GCF_010883055.1 Belonocnema kinseyi
AAGCAATCGACCCACCCCGTCTAATTGCCATTGGTTCAGCAGATAGGCCCAATTTAAACGTATCAATATACGTTGACGAAAAGGCTTTGTTTTCTGGCGAGCATTTAGATGGGCTCTCATTCCTTTTTGCGACATATTGGGTATTCAACATCGCTTACGCTCCAGAAGAAAAATGAATATTTATTTGCATCATTTAATTTCTACCATGAAAAATGTATATTTTCTCGTCTTATTATCAGAGTGTTATAACCAAGTTGTTTACCTTCAGTTGTGTTAATTTCATAAATATATATATATATATCATTTTTAAGCTCGCATATACAGTTTATGAAAATTATTTATATACCCATCCGAAATTTGAATGTAAAAGTCTGCTTAAATTGCGTTAATTTACTTCTTAAATTCAGTCCAATCCAGACGCGAATTCATCTTAATCCACAGTTTATCAGTCATGAATTTACCGTAATCTCCGCATTACGTATCTTACTTTACGTACAAAAGATGGCGAAATATTTTCCGCCAAGTGAGCGGACTTTACGATTCACAAGTGATGCTGACTTTACGTTGTCGAGTTCTTCTTTTGATCACACCTTAAAATCCGTCGCTATATGGGCGGACTTTAAGGTTTACTTTTTACTGTGTACAATAACGTTTTAATTAATGAAGTTGTTGGTTTAAATTATATTCACAAATTTTCTTTAAACCCCTTCACGTTAAAAAGTATATTTTCTGTTCAAATCATAAAAAATAACCTCGAAAACAAACAAATTAAATTCATCACAAAATTACACAAGGTACAATCAAATATTTATTTAGAAAATATGATAAAGCCAAATATTTAAGATATCATCAAAAACAAAATTTGTTTTAATTATTAAATATAATAGAGTTGAATATGATGTAGCACAGTTTGCGTTTTGGACAACTACTAAACAAGTGTGAAGAACAAGATATGTGATGAGAATGTATTCTTTAAAGCCGAAGGAGTTTTAACAAAACAGAATTCATAATCACCAAATCACAGTTTTTGATGATTTGACGTATAATTTTGAAAGGATTATGCATAAATGTGGGGGAGGCACATATAACGAGCGCGTAGCGCTGAACGAATTCATTATCCAGCACGGAGCGTGAGATAAAAAAGATGCGCGCTTATTGCAGAATTTTTTTTCTTCATATTCATTTGTGAACAAACTTTTGCATTAAATACGAATTTTCTACATAATCCGAAGTAATATCTAAGTTACGTATACATTCAAAAATCAGTGACAAGGATAACGAAAAAAAGAAGTTTTCTGTCTCTATTTAGGAAAAATTTACAAATAAATAATGATCAGTTGTTTGAACAATTTGGGATTTTTTTAAGGAGGTTGAGTTTTCCCAGAATTGAAATGTAGTTTTTACTCATCTAAAAATATATTTTTTAACTGCAATTGCAGGTTTTTTATTTGGGCTTGATAATCTTTTTCAGTAGAAAATTTAATTATTTGTGTGGAAAAATCATAGTTTTCTGTTGAAAATTAAACTTTTTTGCTCAAATTTATAGTTTTAAGTTGAAAAATAAGCCCTCTAGCAGAAAATTTCTCTTTTTGGATTGAAATTTCAACATTTCGGTTGATATTTTTGTTCTTTATTGACTAAAAAATCTTCCTAGGTCAAAAAATAAACTTTTTTTATTAAAATATTGATTAATTTAAGGATTGTCAAAAAATCCTCTTTGGTTTGCTGAGATATAAGCCGAACATCTAAAATTATTAAATAATTTTCATGGTCAGGAAACCTACATCAATAATAAAAATAAACATTTTTGTAAAAGATTCCTTTTTTTTTGGTTTTAAAATTAGTCTGTTTTAATAGAGGCTTAAGTTAATCGAAAGTAAAACAGAAGTGCTAATAATTAAACGTTTGGATCCGATAATATCGAACACATCATTTTTGAAAAGTTCAAAATTTCTAAAGATAAATTTGAAAAAGGACACTTTTAGGTTTTACTCCATAAAATCCTTAATATTTTGATGTTTATGTGTCAAAATAGTATTTTTAATTAAATTGCCTAAAAAAATTGGCCAAGCCATAAAAATAGTGATGATGGTCGTTAATTGGTTTTCAAATGAAGCTAGAAATGAAACTTTTCATACTTCTGGAATGGAAGTGTAAAACTATTTAAGGACCATTTTGAGAAGTGCGATTGTTTGAGGAATAAACTAAATTTATCCTATCAGTTAATCATTTCTCAAATCTGACCAAATTTTACCATCCAGAATTTGCCAGGTTAAGGGCATGCTCTTCGGCGACCACGTGACCAAACTAGTCACCGGTTATGAACTTTCTTTTTTTGGTGCTCACTGTGTCCACACGGATTGAGATATCGTGTTTAAACCTTGGCAGATAAAATAAAAAGCAGTAAAGAACGTTTGTATACATCAGTATATGTGTAATTTTAAGGAAAGTTTATTTATAAATTGATGGCATAGGATATTACCATTCGAGTTATAGCATTTTGTAGATTATTTTTGGTTTGATGCATTTTAGATTTTTTGATTCGCGCATATTGAGCACTGACATCAATTTTATCCTAAATCGTCTAAATCTTGAAAAAATGTAATATAAGCAATAAAATTTTGCACATTCGTTGCACATCAGCAAATAAGTATCTGTATCACGAAGGAATAATAAGGAGACCCAACTGCCAGAGGGGAAGCTATTTGAAACTAGCAATAGAAAAAGTACCGTAAGTGGTAGGCACAATACAGGAAGCTCATAAATTTTCGGGCGCAGGTGTCCTCTTCCTATACATGGAGAAGTGTGCGAGTAAGAAAGTTTGTCAAATTGACGTAAGTTAGAGAGGTTATGTTCTTTTGTTGATCAGCATACGAAGGACACACAAAATAAATATATAAACAGTATTTTCGGTACTTGTTTGAAAAATGTGTGAACAGATTCTGAGAAGAAAAAGTGTAAGTAAGTACCTTTTAAATTTGTAATATGATGGAGTAATAATTGAAGTAATATAACTTGATTGAAAAGTTTAAAGTTTTTCGAAACGTCAACATGAAAAATATTAGAATTTCATTAAAAGGTATTATGAGGTGACTCAGTTTAGAAATGCGTAAATTACGTATTTATAAGCATATATACAATTTAGTCAGCAGGGATAATTGCAAATAATGTGATATTAAAATGAAACGTCCTATCGATAGAAATCTCAGAGTATATGCTAAAGATTCTCAAGGCTCTGAGAAGCTCTGAAAAATTCTCCGCAGGCACTCAGGTAGGTATATTTAAAGGTGCAGGTAGCTCGTTTAAATGTTTTAGAGGCTTTAAAATGTCCTTTTCGCAATTGAAATAAAAATAAGGCCATAAATAACAGGCAGCTTTTGGATTAAAATTTATGAATAGATTTTTTTCAATTTCATAGTTAACAGTAAGGGCTTTAAAAAAGCGAAGTGTATTCATTTTCTTTGGCGTGTAACTTGAACCACAACCGGGCACTTGACACCTCATGGGTTGGAACAAAACATGTTACCTCTCTAACATACGTCAATTTGACAAACATTCTCAATCGCACACTTTTCCATGTATAGTATAGGAAGAGGACAAATGCGCACCTGCGCACGAAAATTTGAGATCTTCCTGTAATGTGCATACCTCTTACGGTAATGTTTCCATTGCCAAGTGGGGAAACGGAGTTAGGTCTCATTATTCCTTCGTGATCTGCACACACCTGACCTATCTTTCTTTATTGGGCACTTCTAGCGATTTCTAGTCGAGAAAAAAAGAAACTTTGAACGTCAAGTGACTAAGTTCGTTCATGAAATTTTTGTGTAAAATGATTTTCATTTTTTTGTCCCTAAAAATAAAAGATAAATTTCAAACTGAAAGCATTGCAACACCAGCAATGTGCTAAGATTTGTTAGACGGAGTTCTCAAGCCAACTTCCATAATACTTGACGTTGAATCAATCAGCTGACAAGTACTGTTCAGAGTGAACCAACCATCGGGACTCAGCGTCGGACTCGCCTTGTCTTTCGCCTCCGGCGAAATTTTATTTTTATTCTTAGAATTGTTTCACAACAGTACAAAAAATTCACAAAAATATATAACCATAAGAAAAATTAAATTATCTTCTGTAGATTCGCATTTCTCAAGATGAGATTTGGACGGATTTTTTAAATCTAGGCATCTACGTTATCTACGTTGAAAGTTTATTTCCTATTCCTGTAGTAATAGCTTTTGTATAACTTCCTAAATCATGAACACGATTTCTCAATTCGTGTGGACAGGGTGGGGACCAAAAAAAGTGAAAATCATTTTATTCTCTACACAAAAATTTAATGAACGAACTTAGTCATGTGATCTTGACTTTTGGACGTTCAAAGTTTCTTTTTTGCTCCGCTAGAAATCGCTAAAAATGCTCCAAAAATAATAATAGATTACGTGTGTGCAGATGCTAAATTTTTTATTTGCAACGAATCTGCAAATTTTATTGCTGATGTTAATTTTTTTAAAGATTTAGACGATTTAGTCCAAAATTTGTGTCAGTGCTCAATGTACGCGAATCAAACAATCTGAAATGCATCAAACCAAATATTACCTGCAAAGTGCTATAACTCGAATGTTAATATCCTATTTCATCAATTTAAAAATAAACTTTCTTTTAATTATAAATATATTTATGTATGCAAACGTTCTTTAGTGCCTTTTGTTTGATCTGTCAAATTTTGAACACGATATCTCAATCCGTGTGGACACAGTGAATGCCAAAATAATGCTCAGAACCGGAGACTAGTTTGGTCGCGTGGTCACCGAAGAGCATGCTCTTAAGTAAAATATTACAATACATCAAAGTTACTGCAGTGGATTTGAGCAAAATATGCTCTAAATTTTTCGATGAAATATGAAATAACCTTGAACATTCATTCTTGAATTTAAAACTTTCAAGTTAAACAAAGTATCGTTAAAATACACCAAACTTTCGAATTGTACCCCCTCTGTTCTCGGCCTTCCTAGGACCCGCTGGTCTACGCAGTTTCTCAGAGGGTAGGTCGCGAGACGGTTGTGACTCTTGCCTGGGACTGCCTCGGAACGACCGCAGTGCGCGATTATTCAGTCGAGAATATTGCGCAACATTTTGCATTCCAATTATAAACGGCTTAAGCCGCCCTGACTGTTTATGTTTGGATCCCTCCGAATTTTGATCTAAGCTATTTGCAAGCAACCCCTGAACCTGGACTGAAAGCGAGTTCGGTGCAGTTATAATTCGTAGATTTTGAATAATATATTTATGAAGTACCAAGTACTGAATGTATAAAATGTTATATTTCGAATCTTAGTCCTCATTAGGTACAAAGGACTCCCGCTGACCAGGCTCGGCGGCATATCAGTTCGGTTGGGTTAGGGGAAGCTGCACAGTGGGGAAACCGTTTCCAGGTAGGTGGAGCGGATTTCTCATTCTCATCAAAACTAATCCCAATTTTATAGAAGGACTAGAGAACGCTTTTTTATCAGGAGGACTTACGAAACAGAAACCTACTCAATCCAAGATCTTTATAATAATAGGCTATATCCCCAATCTTCGTTCCTTTTCTTCTTATCTGAAGAAATTTCAAACACTATTACGCTGTTATTACTAACTCCGCAAAAAAGGAAAACCAGTAGTTCTTTTTTATTTGGCTAATATACTTTTTTCTATTTTTTATTTTCTTGTGTGTGAATTATCACAGCTTTAGAGGGAGCAAATAATTTATGTCATAATTTAGGGTTGGTGCAGAATCCCAATTTCAAAATGCGCAAAACTCCTGCTTTTAGTCCAGTGTCGGGCGTTGTCTGTAAATAGCTTTGCTGAACATCCAGGGGGATTCGAACGTCAACAGTCAGGGCCACCTGAACCGTTTCCAATTTAAATGCATAATATTGCGCATTATACTCGACAAAGAACTCGGACACTAAGGTTTTTCTGAGGCATTCCGAGAAAAAATTCGCAACTGTTCTTCGTCTTTATAATGATATTTAGATTTTTACATAAACTGTTTAAATCATTCATCATGTTTTTAGCCATTTTATTTTAGAATAGAGTTAGAAAATCGGGGTTTACTATAAATTTTTCAACTTCTTGTGCAACGGTCCATTAAATTGATGTAAACGTTCATTATTATTAACAAAAATACTTTTTTAAACAATTTGTCATTTATGTAAATTATATTCTCTTTGAAGAATGTTAGATATTGCAGGTTTTTTCAATATTCAACTTTTTGCTCAATTTTCACATAAAGTAAGTTAATATTTATTTCCATGTAAGAAAAAATAATTATTTGAACCAATTACTATTGATCATAGTTTGTTGCAGTTTCTCTATGAATTTGTTTACTTTTTGTCTATTTCTCAATTAGAGGTAGGTAATAATTAATTCAGGTTAATAAAAATAATTACTCGAAGAATATATTATTATTGTTAATAATATTCTCTTCGCTTAATGGTAGAAAGTTTCGGTAGTTTTTGAGATTTTTATTTATTCGTCTACTTTTCCCTAACTTTTTTACTTTTTGTCCACTTTTAAATTCGTGAAGTCATAATTAATGAAGGTCAACAAAATAAGATGCTAAAAAACTTTATTATTGCTTATTACCATATTCTCTTAGATAAGTGCTTTAAATTTGAGTTTTTTCCTGAAATGTTTAACTTTGCTTTGTCTTCTTAGTTATGAACGAATAATGAATGAAAGATTGACACAATCATTTTTTAAACAATTTTTTTTGCGAACATATTTTTCTGAAATAAGACAGATATCTGAAATGTTCTATAAATATTCTATATAGATCATATTGAGTGTAAATTTTTCTTGATGTAGTTACTGAAATTATTTTTGTTCGAATTGATATCAATATTTATCATTGTGTTCTAGCTAAAAAGTCAAAGAAAAGCTGAGAATTTCAAAAGAAACCAGCAACTTTCTATTTTTACTCTAAGAGAATATAGTTATAAATAATAATAAATTGTCCAGACAAATATTTGTCTTAAATTTTATTAATTTTAATCTTAGAAATAATCAAAAATAATTATTATTATCTCACTAAGGGGAAAAAAGACAAAAATTAAAATTTTTCGAAAACCGCAACTTTCTAGCATTAACACAGAAGAAGAGAGTTATAAACAATGAAAATTTGCTGCAAAAATTACTTTTGTTAAATTTTATATATTATTACAAAACTCTTAGTGAAAAGTGAACGAAAAATTATATATTAAAGAAAAAATCGAAGCTTTCTAGCAATTATCGAAGAAATGATACTTATAAACAATAAAAACTATTTAAGCAACTGTTTGCTCTGAAGAATAGTGATTTGTTTAAATAATTATTTTTGTCAAATATAATTAACTATTAACTCACTCCAAGTGAAAAGTATACTAATATTTTTAAAAATTCAGACAATATCGCCATTTCCTAGCATTATTAAAATTGAATATTATTAACAATAATAATAAATTGATAAAACAGTTTATTTTTTTAACTTATTGCTCATCTCACTCAAATTGAAAACTAGACAAAAATTGAAGAATTTTTAAAATAAAATAAATTTTACAGCATTATTCCAAGAGAATATTATTAAAAATAATAATAAATTGCGTAAACAATTATGTTTCTGAAGATTAATTAAGTATGACCTGAACCTAATTGAACATTGTACAAAAAGTGAATTGTTTTCAAAAACCGCGACTTTCTGACTCTATTCCAAGATAAAATTGTTTAAAATAATAATGAATTGTTTAAAAAATTTATTTAAACATCTGATTATCAGTATCGAATAATACTACATGTACTAAAAATAATTTGCATACAAATTTTGCCCGTGAAACTATTTTCAAATTCAAAATTTTATGGTGGTTTTACATGGAGGCAATTCGGTTTTGTCACGTGAAAATTGATACGGTTAGTTTATTGTGAAGTCTGGAACATAATTATGAGTTCTCTGGACGTATCTTGGGTTACTATTTCTATTTAAAAAATTGTATAGCTGTTTTAAATGATAACCCATTGAAAGTGTTTTGCAAAAAGTACTATGGGTGGTTTTTGGGGGCTGCTGAATATTACTATAGAGTCGCGAAAATGACAAGGAATTTTCTGAAGTCGACTTATATGAATATAGTTTTTTGTAGTTTGTTGAAGGTGGATCATGTAAATATTTTTAATTCAAAAATGTAATGGTTCTTTTACATCGAGAAACCTTGAAATTATTTTTTCTAAGCATGTTAGGGTTTGTTTTTAGGGGTATCTAAAAATTAGTCTGGGACAAGAAATAAAATATTGAGTTTTCTGAATATAAATTGTGAAAAAATTTGTATTTTAAAATTGTATAGCATAATTGCTCAATATTATTTTGGGGTTGAAAATAAAGTTCTGATATTTTTGAAAGATGACTCATGTGACTATTTTTAATTAAAAAATTTGTTTCTTGCTTTAAACATTTTAGATTGTTTTTTTGTATTTGTTTCGTTCAGCGCGTGTCTGTTCTGGAATATGTCTGAAGTTCGAGACGTCTGACATAGACGGTTTCACACTAATTTTTTATTTTTTTTTTAAACTTTTTTTTACATAGAAATGTAGGGGAAGGTTAAAAAACACAGTCTCACTTTCGGTTTTTTACAATTTTTTCTTTAAAAAGAAATGATAGCAAAATCAAATTTTTTCCTGCAAACGTTAATTTTCTATTTAAAAAAATATATTTTATTTCTTTTTCAAATACTAATATCGACACACCGCATTCATAAGGTGTGAAGACAAAGTCAAAAATTAATGTTCTATTATCAAAAAAGTGTCCAATTCGACAAAACGGGCCTCACCAGTCGTGTCAATACCCTTATACAGTCCATTTTGACATAGAATTAATCAAATGCGACATTTTTTAATATCATATTTTTAAAGATATTTTCGAGAGGAAAGATAATTGTTGTTGTTTTTTTTGTATTGAAAATTTCAGAATAGTACAAAAATGTTTTCGTGTATCGAAACCTGATATTTATTTGTTTTTGTAAGTAATGTTTTTAGAATAACTAAAAACAAACCCTTTTCTAAATCGGAATCTTAATTAGTTCGAAAATTCCCCGTTCCAAATCAGAATTGTAATATTTTTTTAAAATTCCATGCCTCAGATCTGAATTATAATTTTTTTCCAACAACTCTTGTAAATAAATTGTTTCAAACTCATTAAAATATTATATAATTCGTTGAAAAAACAGGAAATCTGATGATTTTCCTTGAAATATCTTGAAATATTTAAAGTTTTGGAAATCCTTTGAACTCCTAGAAATTGATTAAAATACATAATTGAGGCAAGGCTTTAAAAGGGCGTGGGATTACTTTAATTCTTTGAAAAAATACGGCAAAATATTGAGAATATGTATATATTAAAATTAGTTAAAAATTACTTCAAAACACTTCATATTATTATTATTATTATTATTATTATTATTATTATTATTATT
>NC_046657.1:162413855-162429219 GCF_010883055.1 Belonocnema kinseyi
CTTTCTCTTGTATATTGGTACGATAATCGCTTCTTTCCAATCGTCTGGGACGTCTCCCATCTCGAAACATAAATTTATCAATTCGCAAACTCTATGTGGTAAAATGCTATAAAATCTATAAACAATTCTTTAAATTCTTTGTAATCCCACTAATTTATTTTTAAACTTTATAAAGCACTTAGATCTTTATAATAATATTAAATCCCTTAATTATTTTTTGTGTAATCGCTTGGACTGTAGGAAAATCTTTCAAAATCTTTGTAAATTCCTAAAAACGGTTAAAGGATTTGAAAATTCTTTTAAATCTCCGGAAATAGTTCAAATCTGTTAAACCCAACAAAATAAATGGTTTATTTTGATCGGACATTTATCGCGTCGTCTGTAGCATCTCAATTCACTTCTAAATGTTAATTTTTACTATAATAATAAATAATATTTCTATTTTCTTAACTAAAGATATTCAAAGAAAAAAATACGACGTTTTTTGTAGACCAACAAAAGAAAATTTTTAAAAGAATAAATAATTTAATTTTAATTTAGAAAAGTCCTGATGCTTAAAATGCTACGATTCAGTAATTAAGTATTCAATATTTGAATTATAAAAGTGTTTACGAATGGAAGATTTAATTGTTATTTTTTTACGACTTAAGAAAATGTTAAAATGCTATTAAATATGTAAAATCATATAATTATAGCAATTATTTAATTGCCACCTTAGTATCATTTCGCAAAATACGAACCTCAAATTCCTACAAAGTGGTATGTTTGAAACAAATTGATTTTAATATTTATTATTAAATGCAAAAAATGTTTATTTGAGATTATTTCAATTTCAGGAATGCTTGCAACCACAAGATTTTGAATAATTGTTTAAACATGTCCTTCGAAAATATCTAAGAAATTTCATAAACTTTAATTTTAAGAAAAATTCAAATATCCATTAAATACTTATTTTTCACACAAATATTACATTTTCTCGCTCTGTGTAAGAGGTCAAATGGAATTTTTTAAGGCTTTGAAAAAATACGTGAGGGAGATGCTTATAAAAATTGAGTTGATTTTACTTATTTCTTAACCAGAAAAAATACTTCATATTGAAGACTCGAAATTTGCAATTTCAATTCAGGTGACAAACACATTCAAAATTTGAATACTTCTAAGGTTTTTTTAGTAAGAGATCCGGTAGTATGACGAATTCTGAGATAAGAAATCAGCAGTCGTGTTCTGCCTACTCATTCTAAAATAATTTAAGTGAGAAGTTTACTTTTGATAAAATTCTTGAAAATCAGTCTCCAATTCGCTACAGTTGTCTATATACAGAAAAAATGAAGATATTCATTCACCTCATTATCTCCGTGGTTTCCCTCAAAATTACTAGTAAGTCAATGTAATATATTTATATCTATAAGAAATATATCATGTTCTCAGAACCCTTGGCCCAATAATTCTCTTCAGCTTTGAAAAATAATAGATTTATTTTAATTATTTTTACCTACAAAAGTTATTGTTTCAATAGACGCCTCCATTTCATACTGCTCTACGCCATGCTCAGGTGGCGCGGAGCGCCACGACTTTGACTCGTGTTTAGTCCCTGGTGACGTAACGTGACGTAGTGCTGTACAGTAGGATGGTCTAAAAATGCATGGCAATATTTTTCTGCGTGCTAGGGGACAAAGATCCCCCCTACTTCATTCCAAATCCGAAAAAAGAAATTCCGTTTTTTTTTTTGTTTTTTTTTCGATTTTTACAGGTTTGACTTGAAGTTTCCCATGTAGAATGCATCAAGAAACATAAATTTTTTGAGTTTTTAGAATAATTTTTTTGGGTTTGAAAAAATAAGATGGTAAAATAAGACGGCCTGAAAACTACCCTTGAAAACAAACATGTCAATTCTTCATGAAATCGGCCTTTTTAACACTGTATTCCCGTCTTTTTTACTTAAAATCATTAATATTGGTCTAGTGAAATATTTTGTATCCTTGGGTAATTATTTTTTAAATTATTAAACAAATTCCATTTATTTGCACAATTTTTTTTTTGAAAATTGGTTTTTTCTTTTAAAAATTATTACTGTTCGTATAGTAGAATATTAATTAACATTATTTTATTAGTTTTTTATTGTTTACACAAATGGAACATGTTCAAATAATTTTGTACGGTAATTAGTTTTTTTCCTTAAAAATTATTACTATTAGTCTAATGGAATATTGGTTAACATATATTCATTAGTTTTTAATTCTTTAAACAAAGGGAATTCATTTACATAATTTTTTTTTTTTTAATTATTAATATTTCTTCAGTAGGATACTTAATAACATTGTTTGGGCTTCCGTTTCCGGTACCGAACGCGAAAGAACTCTTTTTTGTCAAGTGGTGTATTTTTGGCTTTGGTTAAGGGAATAAGGGTGAGTAGATGCAAGAAAGGCAGAGAGTGCGGAGAGGATAGTGTGAAGTTTTTGAAGTTAGGAGTAGGAAAATAGTTGCTTGTGAGTAATTTCTTCAAGCGATGGAAGGATTTATTTTTCCTGAGAACGACAAACAAAGTGTTTTCTTGTTTGGATTTATTTATAATTTGTCAAAAATTTGAAATTTTTTCTTTTGTTTTTTGATCATCTTATGTAAATAGTTGCTTGGTCAGAGGGGCAAGAGGTAGATGATGAATGCGGAAAACGTCACGGAGCTTTGGGTAAGGTAGGATGCCGACGACGCGAAGTCCACAAAATAGCTTCAGAGGGCAACAGTTCCTGGACACTGGCATAGAGCAGAAAACCGTAGTGGCAGCAACAAGTGACGTTGCTGAAAGCATTCACGGTAGGGGCAAGGGTGCCGTTGATCGCAGTGACGGCAGCGGTGATAAAAGTGTCGAGAAGTCGACCAGGGAGGGGAGGGTAGCGGACTTAGGTACGGGCAAGTAATGCGGAAGACCCTCCAATTTACAGCGCCTCAACAATCTGGGCAACGCGGGTTCGAACAGAAGTTTGGGCGAATGGCAAAAAAAGGCGAGTGCAACTAGCAATGAACAGGACGAAAAAGGAAAAGAGAGACAGGGGACGATGAGGTAGAAAGGGACGAGGATAACAAGAGAGTTAGAGTTAAACGAAAAACACTAGAGAGATATACGGGGGACGGGGGGATGTTTGAAAAATTAGAAGCTCTTATAAAAGGGTTTAGAGAGGAAACAAGAAAGATATTGAATGACATGAATAGTGATATGAATAGGCTGGGAAACGATGTCAGGGGGGAAGTGAAAAAGGTAAGAGAACAATGGGAAGAATGGGATAAACGCTGGAAGGAGGAGAAAGACAAGGTTTGGGGTAAGCTAGAAAGAATTGAGAATAGACAGAGAGAGGTTGGCGAACAGAGATCTAGGGAGAACGGGTAGGTAATCTAGAAATTAGGAACAAGCGTATGGGGAAAAAAACATAGAATGAGGAAATAGTAAAAGGGAATGAAAAGAACTTCCAAAGTAAAAATGAAAGATTGAAGAAAAGACTCAGTGAGATTGAAAGAAGATAAGAAGGGAAGAAAGGGCAAAGAGGAAAAAAAAACTTAGTAATTAAGGTATTAAAAGTGGAGAGTGAAACGGGAGAAGTGGAAAAAAAAATCTTTTGCAAGACATTAGAATGCAGGTCAGGGTAGAAGGAGTCAAGAGAATAGAAGGGACGAAGGAAGGAAAAGGAGAAATGTTTCTAGTAAAAGTGGGGAGTGAGGAGAAAAAGAAAATTATGGAGGGAAACAAATTATTAAGAGGAAGAAGGGAAAGAATTGAAAAAGATCTGAAATGGAGCGACAGGAAAAGGAAATGGAAAATAGAGCAGAGGGCTTGGGTAGAGAGGAAAAAGTGTAATATGGTATAGATAGGGAGAGACAGGTTATAAATAAATGAAAAGGAATGGTGCTGGGATGAATAATTAGAAGAATTAAGGAATAAAGGAAAAAGTCTTGAGAAAGGTAGGGGGAAGGGAGACGAAAAAGAGTCTAGAAATAAATCAGAGGGGTTTTCAAACGGAAAAGGGGAAACAAAGTGAAGAGGAAAGAAGAGGAAAGGGAAGAGAGAAACGTGAAAATTGCTTTCTGGAATATGTTGGGTTTAAAAAACAAGAATGAAGCATTTTGAGAGGAGTAGAGAAGTGAGATGTGATTATGACGAGTGAAACTTGGACGGATGAGAAGGACTGAGAGGGGATAAAAAAGCTGTTACTGAAAGGTTATGTGTGGACAATGCAAGAAGCAAGAAAAGAACACGTTAAAGCGAGAGGGATGGGCGGCTTAAATTCATGGACTGGCGAACAAGAGGGAGGTTTATGGGATGACGAAAAGGAGAGAGACATAGGGAGACGGACAGGGAGGAGAGGAAGTTATAGACATGATAGGAGAAACAGGATGCTTTATATGCAATTGCAATATGAAAGGAGATGAGGAAGGGGAGATCACATTCATAGGAAAGGGAGCAACAGTAAAAGACTACATTCTAGCGGAAGAAAGAATGCGGCATATTACAGGGAGTATGAAGGTAGGGAAAGAGAATGCTCGGAGAGTAAAGAGAGAATGAAAGAGTATGTAAGCAAATGAAGAAAATGGGGAATGGAGAAGGAGGAGTATAACAAGAGAAAAAAAGAACATGAGAAGATGCTGGAAAGAAAATGACAAAGGGGAAAGGAAGAATATAAAGCAGAAGTAGAAAAAGCGATCAAAGAAGGTAGGGTGAGAGATCTGATGAATAGGGATAGATGGGAAAGGAAGGGCGTTAACGAAGGAATAGAATTGGAGGAATGGACGGACTATTTTAAGGGTCTATTAGGGGGAGAGCAAAATAAGATTTAAGTGGGAAAGCTTAGGATAGTCTAAGGAGAAATAGAGGAAGGAAACGAGATAACTAGAGAAGAAGTAGATGAGGCAAAAAATAGGCTAAAAAGAAACAAGGCGAAAATGTGATGGAGAACGAAGTGATGAAGTATGGCGGAGAAGGGATTAGGGATGGGATAATGAAGATCTGTAACAAGGTTTGGAAAGGGGAAGGTTAGCCGGAAGAGTGGACGACGGAACTGGTGATACCGCTTGTCATGAAAGGAAAGGAAAGAAGGTAGAGGAATACAGAGGGATCATTCTTATGTCAGTCGGCTATGAAATATATGCAGAAATCTTAAGAAAAAGGTTGAAGAGTCAAGTAGAACAAAAAGAAAGTATCCCACATCATCAGACTGGATTTAGAAAAGGGATGGGCACTATAGACAATATCTACTAGTTGCTTTTTTCGTAGATTTCAAAGCAGAGTTTGTCTCAATGAACAGAAAAGAGCTATGGCAGGCAATGAAAGAGAGGGGTGTAGAGGAAAATTTGGTGGAGAGGATAAAGGAAATTTTTACTGAAACCAGGATTAGGGTGAAAATAGGAAAGAAGAAAGGGCAGGCTTTCTGGACAGGCAGATATCTAAGGAGAAGATAAAGGAGAAAGGGAAAGGAGGAACGGTTTTGGGTAATAGCAAACTATACTCTCTAGCATACGCGAACGATGTATTATAGTATTATAGTGTGGAGATCTGGGGATGGAAGGAAGGTAGAAAAGTAGAGCATGCATGAGCGATTTCTGAGGTGGGTAATAGGGGTTAGTTGTAGTTACCCAGGATATATCTTAATAGAAAAGTTAGGAAGAGAAAATATGGTTACTAGGCAAAATAAGAGAGTCTGGAGGTTTGAAGAGAAGCTAAAAAGGAGAGAGGGAAGCAGAACAACACAAGCATGTTCGGGCGAAATTCTGAACAATGAAGCAAAAGGCAATTTGGGAAATTCAAAATGGGAGGTAGATAGGAGAAAAATGAAAGGGATTTGTAATATTCGAAAAGGGGTTACAGATTGGCAGGACATTCAGCTAGAGCGATTAATTAAACAAGGAGAAGAGAGATGGACAAAGATTATACGTTCAAGGTACAATAGATGGTATATGATGGTCAAAGGGTTGACGGAACCAGAATATCTGCAAAAAATAAAAAAGAAAGAAAAATAGAGTAGGGTTGTATGGTTTAGAATGGGAGAAGGGGTGAGAGCATGCATGGATACGAAATGGGGTCATGGACACATGTATAAGAGATATGTAAAGGAGAGGAAGAGGGACAGTTGAGTGTGGATGAGTGTGTAAGATGGATCTTGGATGGTAGTGGACAGGGAGTGATTTGGATGAAGATATTGCAAGAAGAATTGGAAAAAGGGAAAGCAAGGGAATAGGGCAGAGCAAAACGGGTGATCCTGAAAAAGCACAGTAAAAAGCGAAAATTGTTTTCAATATCGTGGAAAATGCATTTTTTTATGGTAAGAGGAAACGGTAGCCCTGGGAGCTCGTTCATTTTAAGAATTAATGTTACTACTGTTGCTATTGTTTAGCCTACGTAATGCGAAAGAGTAGAATATAAGTAGTAGTTAAGTTAGACCAAGGATGGAATTGTAAATATATGTACAGGGAGCGGAGGCCTTAAACCCGTAAAAGGGAGAGATCAAATACATACATACATATGAACATTGTTTGATTAATTTTCTGTTTGTTTATTTATGCATATTTGTTTTTTTTTTCTTTTTTTTGTTAAATTCGTCTTTTTGTGTTTAACGTTCATCTATTTGGCTAAAGAATCATTTTGCGTTAAGAATTCACCCAGTTTTTTGAAAATGCCATATATATTTCGTCTTTAAATCTTAGGAGTTTAAAGTTTTTCGTATTGAATTCAATATGTGATCAACAAAACTTTTATTTAAAAGAATCTATGAAGGTCACTTCTGTCATTAGCCAACGCTTCTTCACTTTCGGTAAGAGGGGAGGTCGAAAATTCTACAATTGGTATTGTGAATAATGGATGGCTAATAACTGAAGAAATATTTCGTAAGACAAGAAATAGACTTGGCGTCGCACAGAGGGGTCAAATCGGAAAACGAGGTTCAAAATCACATTTAGAACACAATTATGCATGAATTTTAGGTTTTTTTTTAAATTCAGGACTACATTTTATAGAAAATGGTGAGACTAGATTTTTTATTTTTTTGTTTATTTAATTTTTATTTTAATGCAAACAGCCAAAACAATTTTGATTTTTTTTATTTCATTTTTTATCTTCTCGAAAAAATTTTTCTCGTACTCATTGTCCCTTGGATTCATTGAATAAGGGTATATAGAAAAATAAAAAATAATAAGCGTGCATGGTTGATTGTTATAAACAAATTGTATTGACAAAGACTCTACGTTAGGGGTTATTCGTCTTCAAAGTACATTTTTGCTCTGAAGTTGCTTGCTTTCATCGTTAGGATGATGCGTGGACATTAAAATTCAAGACCAAATGTTATTTTTTGATTGTATAACCAAATGATATAAACAAATGCACATTTTAGCCGCTTTAGGCTAAAATGCACATTTTCAGCGTTTTAAGCGAAAAGAAACCGTTTTTTCTTCCGAATTGTTGCAATTATGTTGTCAGTGACATTTTCTGAAAAAAATGTGCAAACTGCCAATATTTCTTTATTTTAAAAACCAATTATATAAACAAATGCACATTTTGGGCGATTTTAAGCGAAAATAAGTCTTTTTTTCAGACCTTACTAAAATTATATCGCCAATAATTTTTTCTGAATAACTTTTTACACCCTTTAATATTTATTTATTTTATAAACAAGTTACACAACAAATTAATTTTTTTAATAGAACATCATTAGTCATTTAACTTTAACTAGATCAGAAGAAAAAATGATATCTTTTGGCTGAAAAACGACAAAAATGTGCATTTATTTATACAATTTGTTTATAATGTAAAAAAATATTAATCGTTGGCAAAATTTTTTTCCGAAAACATCATTGGCAATATATTTTTAGCAAGGCCAGAACAAAGCTATTTTCCCCCCTAAAAACACCTAAATCGAGAATTTGTTTATATAATTTGTTTATAAAATGAACAAATATTGATATTGACCATCGAAATTCAAATACCAGCATTCTAATCGTGTACAATTTTTAAGATTGTATCTTTTATATAAATGGAATCGAACAACATTATAGATACAAAATTCAAGTTTACTTACTTATTTATTTCTTTCTAAGAAATACTTTTCTAATATTAAATATTACTTTTAAACAAAATACTTCAATTTCGAACAAAATAAAGAATTTTTCAAGAAATAAATGAATTTTTAACCTTAAAAGATGAATTCTAAAAAAAAGTGTAACAGTTGATACTTGAACCAAAGAAGTTTTACTGAAAAAGATTAATTTTACAACCAGAAAAATGAATTTTTAAGAAAGAAAGATTTTTCAGCCATAAAAGCAAAAAAAAGCTTATCTAAATTGTTAAATATTTAAGCCAAAAGACCAATTTTTAGTACCAAGTTTTAATTTTCAACCAGAAAATATGAATTTTCAGCGCTAAAAAAATCATTTTCAATGATATTGCAACAAAGTAGTTTATTTTTACCCAGACAGTTGAATTTTCAATTTAAAAAAATCAATTTTGAACACAGAAAGTAAAGAGTTAACCTAAGAGATGAATTTTCTACTAAAAATAAGCTTCTTCGAAAAAATTAGTTAAAAAAATGTATTTAAACAAAATAGTTGAATCTTCAAGCAAAGTAGATTAATTTCCAACCAAAAAATTGCGTTTTATCCAGAAAAGATGAAATTTCTACTAAAACAGATAAATATTTAAATGAAGAGAAATAAAAAAGATATATTTGAATTCTCATACGAAAAAATTTAGTTTTACTTTTCTGCATTAAAATATGAGTTTCAAACACGGAATACATTTAATAGAAAAATTTTGATATCCAAAAAACGAAAAAAAGACAATTTGAAAAAAACAGTTGAATTTTTATCCGCAAAAGTGTCGAGTTTACTTTTCAACCCCAACATATGAATTTTAAACAACAAATAAGTTCTCTATGAAATTGTGAAATTTTCAACAAAAACTTGGACTTTTCCACTAAAAAGGATCCTTTTTAACAAAATTGTTGCAGTTTCAACCAGACAGTTGCATTACTATATAAGAAAGATGCAGCTTTTAAAAAAATTGAGAAATTTTTAATATAAAAATACAAATTTTCAAAAAATTGTTGAATTTTCTTCGAAACAATATTTTTATTTCAATTTTCAAAAAAAAGTATGTGTTTTCGATAAGAAGTAAATTTTCTGCGAAGATAAGTAAACATTAAATCAAAACTTTAAATTTTCTACTAACAAGGATGATTTTTTAAAAAAATTATTGAATTTTCAACCAAAAAGTTGCATTTTTATTTGAGGAAGATGCAGTAAATGCTAAAATAGATGAATTTCAAACAAGTTAAGTTTTTACGAAATAGCTTTTCTCTCAATAAATCTTAACAAAATCTTTCGACCCTTCCCTCCCTCTTCAGCTGATTTGCATTTGAAGCCTCAAAGGGCAATTTATTTATTTTAAGTTCATTAAAAAAATTATTGAACAACAAAAAGTAAAAAACTGGGGTTTTTATTTTAAAATTCATAACTCACGCAATTTTTTATTATAGAAAATTTTAAGTGTAATACTATAAAAATACAAGAAATTGAAAAAAAGACATATAACTGTATTTTAACAATGATGTTTTATGCAACACATCCACAGTCTGCTGTCCCATGACGCACTGCAGTAAGTTATAAGCCATCTACAAAGAAAAAAGTATAAAAAAATTGAAAAACAAATATTTTCACTTCATAAGATATACGTACGTTGGAAATTAAACAAAAATCAATGAAATTTCACACAACAATTGCTCCGAAATTACTTTTTCACTCACTAAGTGCACACTGGGTGTTACATACCCCACGACTTTTTTACCTCCACATTTAACAGGTGCTGCTATAGGCTGACGCTTGACACAGTATGCTAAACGACTTTACTTACAGTTAGTGTTTCTAACTAAAGCCAGATAGCGAATTAAGTATGGTTCATAAGAGTTTGAAAATTGCTTGGGGTGTCAGACACCAACAATGCACTTATTGGTTAAGTTCGGTCCCTGATGAGCTCCAGCTTTATAATTCTCTGTTTTCTCTTTACAGTGCTAGAAGCAGTGTTGCAGCAACTGTTCCAGTTTGTGTACAAAAATATTCGAAATACTAATCATAATTTTGATGTTCGGCTAGGAGATTTCGTTTCCGTATATATGTATGATGAGGGTGACCTCCATGATGGTACCGGTATTTTTATTGGACATCTACAGGGACAAGTTGTAACTCCTAACCTACCTGAAAAAGGTCCTACAAAGCGGCGCCTTTATGTACGAACGTCAACTGGGGCTGTTTTATATTCGGACCTAATAAAAAATGTTACTCTTACGTATGACAATGGGTGGCCTTTTCATTTTTTCATAGAAGGACGAGATTTTTTGACAGGAGTTCTAAAGCGTGAAGTGCCTCCTGGGTACGAAGTCAAGTACACTTTGATGGAAAAGTACGTGAATATCCCCCCTAATCACGAGTACCATGTTTTTTTTTGGGGAGATTTACGACACTTTGATAACCCAAGGATGGTTCCCGTTTGGGCAAAACGTTCAAACTACCCTCATTTGTGATAAATATATAACCAATAAACCAGTAAACCAATATTGCTAGTTTCGTTTTTATCTGTCTCTTATAATGTTTGCCATTTTCTTTTAAATTTTTGTGTGCGAATTATCGCCTTAACAATTATTTTTTCAGGTATGCAGTGACCTTACAAACTATAATGTTTATTTTATTTTAAATTTTAAAATTTCATAACTTGTGGCCACCCTTAAAATTATCTTATCCTCATTTTTTAATCCTGTATAGCGATACCCTAAGTAAACTGCCTGTCGTAGTATATTCCAATCCATCGAGTTGTATAGCCTTACGTTTACTTTTATTATATTTCCATATTTGTGCTTTCAAATATATGTACTCGTAATTATAATATATTTGTTTATAATCTTGTTCCTTGGAAATGTATTTAGTCTTAAGGGCTTTCTGAGATAAATACAAATGCAATGGAATGTGACTTTTTAATAACAAAACATATTAGCTCAAGTTTCTGAAAGGGTTTTAGGTTAGCGTTTTTAGTAAAAAAAAACGACGTTAGAGAATTTTTTAGTATTTCAGATGTTTCAAAAAATAATCAAGAAGATTTTAAAAATCGTTTTTAATTTAATAGGATCTTACAAAACATTAGGGGCAACTGGAGTCTTTGTTAAAGATGTTTAGTACGTTTAAGAGTTTTAAAAGCATCAAGAAATATTTGATAAATTTTCGGAAATGTTTTCAAATTTTTAAATAGATCTAATTTATTTAAAATTATTTGATGTCCGAAAAATACTTTGGACTGATTCAAATTTTTCTGGAAATTTTGAAAAATAATTCCCTCTTGAAACTTTTCAAAAATCTTTTAAAGTTTTCAAAGCTTATTTTTTAAATCTTTAAAAATTGACTTTACTAAAATTTGTTAAGGTGCAATTAATATTTTTTGACTTCACTCAATTTTTATATTCTTTTAGTTTTTACTATTGAAAAATTGAAATATTTTGCTTTAAAACTTTTTACAGTCTTTTTGCAAATGTCAGGAAATCGTTTTATAAGTTTAAAGAACTCTTTTAATTTAGTCTTAAAGTTCATTTATCAAAATACAAAATCATTAAAAACTTTCGCATGAAACTTGAGAAATTTTTTTTTATCATGTCAGATCTGCTCAAATATTTAACACGAGTAAAAATGCTTCGACTTGAGTTCGACTTGGTTATTTCTTGAGTTTGTCTCCATAACATCGATGTCTGGCTGCCTCAAAAAACTGAGTCAAGGCATAGGCCTTCGTCTTACTTTTATGGTCACGACAGTTAAGACGGTGTTTACTTGTCTCAAGTCAAGCCTTGTCTTGGCTAAAACGACGTTTACTTGTCTCAATATGAACCTTTTTCGGCTGTTAAAATATATTAAAATTGATGAATGAAAAATTTCTAATCATTAAATTAGTTAGTTTTAATTAAAAAATTCCGAATCTGTAATTTTTATGGTTTTTACATTATCATCTGAGAAGGTATTAGATTTGTGAAAAATTTGCCCCCCCCCCTAGATTTGGTCAAATGTCTATGTTTTCTGACACCCTTAATCCGAAGAACAGGTTTTTATTAATGTGTCTACCTGTCTTCATGTCTGCCTGTATGTATGTCTGTCTATTTCCACAACAACTTTTGAAAAACTTTATGTATTAAATTGGCCTTTGGAAAACTCGTTGTGTGTCCTAAAGGTCAAGTTCGTTAGCCACCCATTTTGGATAAAAATTCAAAACCTCGGCACGTTTTGAATATTTTCGAGACCACTTTTTTTTAATTAAAAAATTCTCTGGACTGCTATTTATAGTATTTGAAAAGTCGAGCAATTTATTTTTATGACTTTTTTTATAAAACCAAAAAATATTCATCACAATTTTTTGAATTTTATTAAAAAATCAAAAATTTCGATTTTGACAGCATACAAAATAATGGAAAATCTAAAAATTACATTTTTCGGCCAAACGATGCAAAATACGGTAAAATTGTGCAGCTGAAAAAGATCTAAGAATTTCTTATAGATCACTTTTTTATAGGATGCCTAGTTTTGGCTTTAATCATGAAAAACATCATTAACAGTCAAAAAAATCTGCCCGCTGCGTGGGCACATTCTAATCAAAACTTTTGTCTTCTAATTTATTTTCTTCTCGTGTGTGGGGTTAAAAAAAATAAATTTTGTTTATGTTTTTAATGTTATTTTTACGATTAAAACCAAAAACAGAAATATGAACAAATTATTCATGATAAAATAAATCATATTCACATTCTCATCAGAGAAGGTATTAGATTTGTGTTAAATTTGCCCCTCCCCCAGATTTAGTAACATTTCTACGTTTTATGACCCCCTGAATCCAAAAAACAGGATTTTACGAAAGTGTTTCCCTGTCTGCCTCTCTGTCTTTATGTGTTTTTGTGAGCACAATAACTTTTGAAATAATTCATCTATTATTAGATTGGCCTTTGGTACACTCTTTTAGTGTCCTAAGTTAAATGCCAAGTTTGGTAGCAAGCCTGTCGCCCGCGAGCAATAATATTATTTTCCTTTTCTTTAAAACCTCCCGCGACTATAAATGTACATCTTTAGATCCTATTGTCATGTAACGTTTGAATATTAAATAATATATAAGGTTCGCGACACTACTATGTGGCCGTATATATCAAAACTCGCCAGTAGCGATGGGTCTGACTAAGCTCGTCCATCTACTACTGACAGTTCACACGCGACTAGTGAGGCCGACACAGTACGTTCAGACGACCGATTATTGTCCCGCGTCCGCGCTAGTACTACCTCAGTAGCACCAAACATTGGGTCGGCAACACGTTTTTCTTCGGAAAAACAAATCTTCGAGTTCGTTTACGCGACCGCTTGCCAGCAGAGTAGAGTCCGAACGATCTTCTAAGAGATCACGACTTAACGCTTCTCTTAATTGCCTGCCCTCAGTCTAATCATAGCCTATATCCGTTCGAAGCGACTTAATTTTCCACCGCCATTCTTTTGCGGTCCGAACTCCGGCGTAGACAGTTGGCTTCCCTTTCCGAGGTGAAAGTTGGCTATTAGCGCTGGTACTCGGTCTAACCTCTGTATTTTGTGAGCCGGAACCTTGTTAAGCGAGGCCCTGGGGGAGCTCACTGAACACTGGCGAACACAAACCTGGCCGGGTATAGGAAGTTGAGCGTGACTAGGACTACTGGCCGAGGTCACGGCCAGAGTCGGATGACCGCACGAACCTGCAATAACCCTGGAAGCTAGTGGTGGGTGGGTCAGTGATCAGGGGCCTCATGGTTTTTACTCCATATTAACCTCCGGATCTCTCTCGATTTTGTTGTTAGATGCCAAGAAGACATCCTAACGCTCGACAGCGGGTCAGACAGAAGCAGCAGCGAATCCAGAAGGAGAAGCGCGAACTCGCTCTTCTGGAGGATGCTCGAGGGTCCGTCGAGGAGGTCATTCTAGAGCCTTTACCCGAATTAGGGTCCGTGTTCCCCGGAATAAGTCGGTCTACCGAAACGGATCCAGGAAATTGTTGCGAGGTGTCCCTTGGCCCCAGGCTCTCAGCCGAACACCCGAAACCTCGCGCAGGATACAAGAATCCCCAAAATGAGGTCTCAGATTTACTCCATGAACGAGATCCAATTGAAAAGATCGGACAGGCTCCCAGGAAACCTGGATTGACCCCTGACAGAAGCAACGCTTAATAGCGATCCATCTGGAAAGATATGGAGTTACCTGGCACGAGGAACACAGGCCGTCTCTCATCAGGCTCAGGCCGATGCAGTCAAAGATGTCGGGCCAACAGTAACCTACGGAGAGCCAGCCGCGCCCTGAACCATTACATCTGAAGGCGGCTGGTTGCTGGAAAGGTATCTTGCTTTTAGCTAAAGCTCGTCGTGTACTCCAGGTAAAGGTGCCCGGGGTACAAACAACTCCCACCAAAAGTCTTATTCTTTCAACTTCATCGTTGATTCTGACTCCGCAAACCACCCCACGCCGTATAACCAAGACCTGCAGACAACTCTTTGGGACAAATTCGGATGAGACGCCAACAAAGTCTGCTCCAAAGAGAGCTTGGACAACCAAAAGCTCGGATGTGCCTACCGGAACTCAGATTGATCCTTTCGTACCCAACTTTATAATCAAGCCAAGGAAGGTGCCCTACGAGAAGTTACGAAGGAGGAGAATAATTTCCCAAAGAGTTTCACCAAGAAGGCGAGCTCTGCGTGGGAAGTTTTTCGAGGATTGCTGAAGGCCCTGGGTGCTCAAAGAAAAGAGCTGTTCCCAGGGAAGGAGGCTCAGAGTAAACTAGAAGAACGAGGTGTTTGAAAGAAGACATCATCCTCACAGAAACCAGATCCATCTACCCAACGAAGACTAATTCACGAACCGAAGCTTTCGCCCGAAGCTAACACATCCAGATCTACTCCTCATCTTCGTTCGGTGGTAATCATATTCGGAGCTAAACGGGATTAGATCTTGAGTCATCTTATCGATCCGAAAAAAAATTAATTCAGAAAACAATCGGTCCTTTTCAGGGCTACCAATTGTTTTAACGTAAATTGACTTTTGCACATCCTAGCAGCAACCGAGCTCAATTCTCTATAATTGTACCTTGCCACTGATATGCGAGGGCATCGTTAACAAGCCATTTTGAATTAAAGTCAAAAAGTGAGCACATTTTAAATATTTTTGAGGCCACTTTTTTTAAAATACAAATACCTTCCGTACGGATGTTTATAGTATTCAAAATACAAAATAATGTAAAATCCAAAAGTTACATTTTTTTATTCCACAATTTCACAGTATTTCAAAGATTCTCAAATATATAAATACA
>NC_046657.1:162429319-162499456 GCF_010883055.1 Belonocnema kinseyi
GAGGTTGCTCCGTAGACTGTATGAGTAAAGTTTATATCATAAAAATAACATTGGAAATGAGCCGCGCGCTGGCAATTCATAACAATCTTTGAAATATTTTGAAATATTTTGAAATTTAAAAAACTAATCTCTTAGAATTTAATCTTCTGCATAAAAAATTCTTCTAATTTTTCCTTGAAACCTCATTTTTCCACTTTCATGAAACCTCAAAAAATTCTGCAAACATTTTTATAAGTTTGAAGTATTCTTGAGTCTTTTCGAAAATTGTGAATATCTTTTAAAATTGCTCAAGTCTGCTTTTTAATTATGTGATATGGCAAAATTGCAAACTATTTATTTGAAATATATTACACTCTTTTTAAAAATATGAGGAAATGATAAAAAACAAATTTGTCATTTTTTTTAATTTCCAAGTCTTCCACATTCTATTTTTAAATATTTTAAAACCTTCAAGACTCAAAATTATTCTTTAAATATAAAACCTGAACCTTTAAAATGTTTTCCAGAAATCTTGAAAAAAATTTTTTGTTCCTGTTTAGTTTTTCTTATCTCTTTGAAAATGTAAAAAAAAGGTTATAATTTAGTGTGGTGACGAAATGTTAAGAACAGGATTATTTTTCATTATTAATTATTTACAATTAATATTTTCTTTCCTATCAATAACTGTTTAGAAGCTATTAGAAAATAAATATTATGTTAAAGTAAAAATATTTATTTTGAAATTTGATATACAAATTTAACGGTGCGGGCAATTCATTTCTTAAAAAATGTTGCCTAATGTGGTACCCCCCCCCCCCTTACAAGCATAACAGACTTAATGAAACACGACTCCCCTCCTCCTCCCTTCAATTTTACTTATATGTGAAAGCTCCCTGTTGTCCACTATTTTAGTAAAGAATCAACATTTTCACGTTCGGCAAATTGAATTTCAAATCAAATAAATCAATAGTTCTTCTTGATAATTGCAAATTTTTCTTGGTCATTTGTCGATAGGATGCTTAGTGTTTTTTTTTTTAAAGTAGAAATTAAATTGGGGAAGAATGACACAACACACGCAAAAAATTAAAGCACAAAAGTTAATCAACCAAAAAGGGTTTATCGATTTGTTATTAATCTTTTTTTGTTAGAATGCGAGTGTGAAGCATTAAATACATTACAGCCGAAAGAGCTTTAACAAAAGAGAATTCACAATGATTAAATAACAGTTTATGATGTTTTGACGTGTAATTTTAAAATGTTTATCCATAAATGTGAGGGAAGCTCAAATACCGAGCTCGTAGCTCTGGACGAACACATTATCCAGCGCGAAGCGCAAGATACAGCAGGCACGCATTAAGTAAGCGACGAAGGTAATAAAAAAAGAGAGATTTCTGCCTCTCTTCAAGTTAAGTGACAAATAAATATTCATTATTTGTTTGAGCAATTGATATTTTTTTAACAAAGATCAGTCTTTTATAATTTAATCATTTTCCGATAATACGTTAAAAAGTTTCTTTCAATTTCTTAGTAAATATTTTATTAAATAGAATTGACAATCGAAATTTTCCATTCATTCAGAATGTATTCGAGAGTATTCTGAAAAATTTCATCTGAATGTTGAATTTAACTTGGATTTGACAAATTTTATCAGTTAAAGCATTTTTCTTTCAAAATTTCAGTCTAATCATTAAGGGAAAATTCGATAAAAATCTACTAAAGTGTAGAGTTTAAAATAAAATTTTAGAAGCACATTTTAAACAATACCATCGATAAATTTTATACTATTCTATCAAGAGCATTTCATTGAAATTTAATCAAATTTTATCCGCTCCAGACTTTTATAAAAATCCTATGCGTCAGAATCTTGAAAATTTCTTATAAATTTTATCCACCTCGAAATTTTATACTTTTCTGCCAAACTTTATCATTGCAAAAGATTTATCAGAGTTATAATAGGAAAATTTTAATAGAAAAAAGTATTAGGTAAAAGAAGGTAAATTTAGAATTGAAAAATTATATTTTTCGGAAAAATGATTCACAGGGACTGAAACATTTTTTGACGATCAGCGAGATTAAAAAAGTTGGGATTTTCCATAAAATATTTTTCACGTTTTCAAAATTTGATGGAAAAATCAAAAAGATATTTTGAAAAACACGATTTTATTTTATATTCTTCTATAATTTCTACTTATACAAGACTGTTATACTAACCAGCTAAATTCGGGCTTAAAAAAGCTCACGATTTTTCAAGGGTTTAAGAGCTCTGAAAATTTTCACAAGTATAATAGAAAGATTTTGACCATTTTAAGGTTCTTCAGTATAATTTAAATTAAACATTTTTATTGAAATTCAAAAAATAGAAAGTTTCAATAGGTAAAAATTTTGAAAATCCCTTGAAATCCTTTAATATTTAATTAAATACAAACAATATTAATTCCTAATCTTTGATTGACATAATGTTGCTTTGAAACAAAATATGTTCAAGTTTTTTGAAATTTACTTTAAGTATATTTAATTTAGTTTCTAAATTTCTATAGAAATCACTTGAAATCCTTAAAAATCCTTTAAAAAATTATTTGAAACTCCTAGACATTTCTTATATCCTTTGAAATCTTCCAGAATTCCTTAGAATTCCCTAAAGTATTTAAAAAACGCAAAAATTAATTTTAAAATGTAGCAAACATTTGTAAGCTCTTTAATATAATTCAAGTTAAAATTTTTTCTTGAAATTCTTTCTAAAAAAGCGTTTCAATAACTCTAAAAGTTTGAAATCTCTTCAAGTCCTGTTATATTGATTAAAATCCTTCAAATCTGGTGAAATTCCTTTAATACAATTTTATTTTATTTTCAGAATTCTCTAGAAACTATTTTAAACCTTGGGAAAGCCTAAAAAATTCTTTAAAATCTCTTGAAAAAACCGTCTCAATGCCTAGACATCTACGAATTCCCTTGAAATCTTTCAATACTTATTAAAATCCGTACAATATTTTGAAATTCCCTGAATGAAGTTTCATTTATTTTTCAAATTTCGCTAGAAATGATTTGAGATCTTTTAAAACATCAAAAAGTTCTTTGAAATCACTTAACATTTCGTATATCCCTTGAAATCTGTTCAAATCCCTGAAAAATCCCTTGAATCTTTTAGAAAATCATTTCGGTAAATATTTATTCGAAATAGTATAAAACATTTGGAAGTCCTAGAATATAATTAAAAGTGAAATTTTTCATTGAAATCCTTTAAAAAAACATGCTAATTTCTAGACAATTTCTAAATCACTTAAAATTCCTTGATATTTAATCAAATCGCTTAAATCCTGTGAAATCGGTTTAATGAAATTTCATTAATTTGTCAGAATTCGCTAGAAATTATTTGAAGTACTTGGAAATCTTACAAAATTGTTGGAAATCCCTTGAAATTTTCTATATCCCTTAAAATCGTTTCAAATCCTTCAAAGTTCCTTGAAATATTTGGAAAGGGCAGAAATCCTTTAAAAACTTATAAAACGTTTGAAAGCTCTTGAATATAAATTAGGTTGAACTTTTTTATTAAGATTCTCTGCAAATTCCGTTTCAATGCGTGGACAGCTTTGAAATCCCTTAATAATTCCTTAAAATCATTGAAGATTGAATTAAATCCTTGGATCTTCATGAAATTTCTTGAAATTCTAATTCTTCAAATAATAAGTAACATTTAGAGAATGTTTTTGGAAATCTGAATAAATATCTGAAAATCTTTGGAAGCTATCAAGAATTTAAATCGAATTAAACCTACGCATTACAGTTCAATAAAAGAACGTCTAAATCCTTATAAATCTTTTGTTTGCTTCAATCTTGTGAAATTCCTGAAAAAATCTTGAAGTTCCTTTAAATGATTTTAAATCGCCAGAAATCCCTTCAAATTTAATTCAATTTATTTTCTAAAGTTCACTATAGATATCTTGAAATCTTGCAGAATCCTACAAAATCCTTCGAAATCCCTTGATATTTTTGAAATCTCGTGGAATGCCCTAATATTCCCGGAAATACCCTTAAATATTTAAAATACTCTAATTTCACTAGAAATGCCTTAGAATCCATTATTGCTTAAAATCTGTGAAAATTCTTTCGGAACAGGGACCAAAACAAAAAATTGCATTTCCTCAAGTGTCGAAAAAAATGTTTAAACTGAATTTGGAAAATTTTGAAATAAATTATTTTTCCTTTCAAAAATAATAAGTTGAATATTACTGACTCAAGATGTTTTAATATTGACACTTCTGTTTCCTTTTATTAACACAAGCCACAACCAAAACAGACCAATTTTCACATCGAAAAAGAAATTTTCATCGAGAAGGGTTGAATTCTTTACCAAGAAAGATTTTTCAGTTATTAAAGAAAAAAAATGTTAATCAAAATGCTGAATTGAAGCATCAGCAAAAAATTAATAAATTTGGTAAATTATATAATTTGAAGCCATTTGAAGCTAGAAACATTAATTTATACATTCAAATTTGTTTTGACATTTTTCTAAATCTCATCTCAAAAACTATTTTTAAAACATCATTTGAAAACATTTCAAGGAATCAAATGCAAATTTTGTCACTATCTTGAAACACAAATTTTTCAGATAAATTTTTTAATCTCCTGAAAAATAAAAAAATTGCCTTAAAATCTTCTGGATTCTGTTTTGAACATTTTCTAAAATTTTTGAAACAAGAAAATAAGATAATTTAAAAAAAGTAATTTTTAGTTTTTCTAAGAATTTTGATAAAGGTTTGTTTTTAAAATCTTAAAAAATCCAAGTTTTGTTTTAAATTATTTTGGAATCTTTTCAGAATTTCTAAATCTGAATGTATATTGAGCTTATTCGAGTTTTTACCAAATTAATAATTGTTTCAACTTTTTTTCATTTTGTACTGAAAATTACTTTTTTTGGTTAAAAATTAATATTATCAACTGAAAATTTAACTTTTCTATTGTTAGTTAAAAAATGTCTTATTTGATTGTAAATTCAACTATAAGGTTGAAAATTCCTTAGTTTTAAATATTTTTGCGAAAATTCAGGTATTTAAAAAAAAATCTTTTTGGGCAGAAAATTAATCTCTTTGATTGCAAAGTCAACTCCTTGGTTGAAAGTTCATTTTTTGTTGTTAAAAATACATTTTCTTGGTTTAATTCTCATCATTCTAGTTTAAAAATAATTTTTAAGGTTAAAAATTTTACTATTTTGTTGGAAAATCGTCTTCACTCAGCTGAAAATAAAATTTTGAACTACAAATGTAACTTTTCAATCTCGGCTGGATAATTTATCTTTTTTAGTTGAAAATTTAATTATTTTGTTAGAGAACTCATACTTTTGTGGTGGAAAGTAAATTTTGTTGTTAAAAATTTATAGCTTTGGGTTGAAAACTATGCACTCTAGCTGGAAATTCTTCTTTTTGGATTAAAATTTCAACATTTTAGGTAATATTTTTTTTCTTTTTTCACTGGAAAATCATTCTTGGTCAAAAAAAAACTTTTTTGTTGAAAATTCCTTTCTTTGGTTTCAAAATTAGTCTGCTTTGGTAGAGTTTTAAGTTAATCAAGGGAAAACACATGTGCTAATAATAAAACGTCTGGAACCGGTAATGACGAAAAAATTATTTTTGAAAGAAGAAGAATTATGTTCAAAATTTGCCGAATTCAGTCTTCAAATCTTTTTCGATACTTTATCAAATAAAATTGTATGTTTTGTTCCCTATTTTTGATAACGAAAGTTTCACATACATTGCAACATCTATTCTTTAATTTTCCTAGAACTTTTTCTAGAACTGTTAGCCCATGCAGTTTCTAAGACGACAGGGCGCGAGATGGTTGTGACTCTCGCCTGGGAATGCCTCGGACGTATCGCAGTACGCAAGTACTCAGTCGAATCTATTGCGCAATATTATGCATTATAATTGAAAACGGTTTAGGCCAGACTATTTAGCTTGTGATCCCCCTGAATTGCGACTAAAGCTATTTTCAAGCAACTTCTGAAACTGGACTGAAAGCGAGAGTTTCGTGCAGTTATAATACGCAGATTTTGCATATTATATTTATATAGTGCAACTGCTGAGCCGTTTCCAGGTAGCTGGGGTGGAATTCTCATCTGCCCACTTTTTATGTAGACCCAGTGTATATTTCTATACTCAAGGTGGCCGTTTCAAAATTAATGGCTATTTTGTGGAAAAACGAGAGAAAGCTTTTTTTATCAAGAGCTCTTACGAAATAGAAACCTACTGAATCCAAGAGCTTTATGGAAAACTGGAAATAATATTATATTGCGCAATATTTTCTACTGAATACTCGCGCACTACGACTCTTCTGAGGCATTCTGAAATAAAAGACGAATTTTTTGTATACAAATGGAATTTTTAACCAAATATTAAATATTCAATCAAAGATATAAATTTTCAACTTAAAATTTGAATCATAAAAAAAAAGATTTCTTTACAAAGTAATCCAAAAAGTCGAATTTTTAACGCAAAAGTTGATTTTCCATCGAGAAAGCATGACTTTTCAATGAAACGATTGAATTGTCAAACGAATAATAAACTGATAACTGAAGACAATCTCCAGTAGGAAGCAACTAAAAAAAATAAAGCGAAATACAATGAAAATAAATAACTAACAAGAATATTATATCAGGGTTACCACAAAACTTGATTTAAAAAATGTCCTAATTTTGCCTTGATTAATTTTTTGTTTTTCTGGACCATTAATACTTGAAAACCACAATCCTTAACGCGTAAGATCTTAAATATTGAATATTTTATGAACGGAAGAAAACAATTTCAAATTATAATTGAAACCATCTTAAATCAATTTATCTTGTTAGTTATTTAAAGTTTTAGAATTTCCCTGACTTTCGCAAGACTTCTTTTTAAATATCCGAATTTATTTTTGGTTGTGCAAACTTAAATTCTTATTAACCTTCTTTACAATTGTTGCAAGTTATTTATTGCATTTGCAAAATTCTTAAAATTACGTACATGGATTAAAAAGCCCCCATCGCCTACAACACCGAATTGTAAACAAATCCATGCAGCCCCACCCCCTCCTTGAGATATTATGTTATTTAAAAACGGTCCCAAATTAGAAAATTACTAATTAAAGTAGTCTATATATTTTTCAACTCAATAGGAAAAAAACGAATTGCTTAGTAAAATAAAAATGATTCAGAACTGTATATAATACTTTTAAAAAAGTTATAAATATTGAAAACATGAAAACTAGGAAAGTCTCATAAAGCGACGAGATGGTGTAACATTTTTAATTCTGTTGAAACAATAAGAAGGCCATATTGAGACACTGTTAACCCGATTTAGTCTGTTTTAATTATCAAAATATTACCTTCAGATTGTTTGAACAAAGTTAAGAAAAATAAAAGTGTTTTACAATCTAAAAACTATAATCAAACATCTGAAATGAAGAATCTGATGAGGAAACGTCATAGGAAGCACCAACTTTTAAAAAGAACGAAAAGAAGTATAATACTAGCTTAATTTCGTAAACTCAGGGTCAAGAGACGGTCGCCCCGGAAGAACCGAAATGCGCGAGTACTCAGTCAACTATATTGCGCAATATTATGAATTCCCATTGGGAACGGTTCAGGTATCACTGACTGCTTAGGTTTCGAATTTCCTAGTTTAGGAACAAGGCTATTTGCAGGAAACCCCCGACACTGTTCCTAAACCGAGAGTTGGGTGTATTTTTCTCACGTAGAAATAATTTAACGCCTCTCTGAATCAAAATTTGTTGAACTCGTCTAATTTCTGTTGGAATCTTACAGATTTTATTAATGAAAAGTGGGCCACTAAAGGTTAGCAATTTTTCATAGGGGTTGTATATAAACTGCGTTACCAATACGAGAGGGTGCAGGTTATGCTAAGAAATACAAATCGCAAGGGGGGGTCCAGTATAATAAACGTTGCGAATCTTCTGAGTTGAAAAAATCATATTTTGTGTTAAACTCTTCAATTCAGAATTCTTTTTTTAATATTCATAATTTTAGTTATAAATTCATCTCTTTTTGTTTAAAAATGTGACTCGTTTCTTTACAATTAAAAATGAATTTTTCGACCTATTTAACTATCCCACTTCTGGTTAAAAATTAATACTTTTTTATTGAAAATTGATCTTTGCTAGTTAGAAACTCATGAATTTTCTTAAAAATGGTCTTTTTTGGTCAAATTTAATATTTTTTGTTTAAAATTCAACCTTTAGAAATAAGTATGCCATTGTTTAGGTCGAGATTAATCTGTTCTGTTTGAAGATTCAAGAATTTGGTAGAAAATTGAACTAATAATTGAAAATCAATATTTCTTTTAATTAAACTGTTCTCATGATAATTTAACTTTGGGGTGAGGAATTAATTTTTTTTTTGTACGATTATGTTTACGATTTAAAAATTTAACTGTTTTGCAAATAATTTATCTTTTTGGATTAAAAATTTAAACGTTTTGTTGAAAATTAATCTATCTTCTTGAAGATTCGTATTTACTGATTGAAGATTAATCTACTTCGCTGAAAAATTCAACTATTTTAGTTGAAAAGTTAACTATTTAGTTAATAGTTAAATCATCAATCCAAGAGGTTATCATTTGTTGATAATCTAACTATACCATTTTTAGACAATTAATTTTGCGGGTTAAAAAATCATCTTTTGTGTTTAACTCTTTTGTTGAAAATTAATTTTTTTCCTTATTTTAGTTAAAAATTGTTTTTATTATTATTATTTTAGTTGAAAATTGAACTATTTGATTGAAACTTTATTTTCATCAGTTAAAAATTCGACTACTGGGTTAAACTGTTAAAAATAATTTTTTAATTTAAAAGTTGCACTATTCCATTTTTGTTTATAAATTTCTCCTTTATCAATCAAACAAGATCAACTTTGAATAAAAAGTTCAAACTGTTCGATTTTCAAACAAAAATGACGAATTTTGTATGGAAAGTTGGATTTTCGAACCCGGATGTTTTAATTTTCAGCATATAAGTTGATGTTCAGCCAAATAGTTGGATTTTCAACTGCCGGTATCAATCTTGATAACAAAATAAATTTCTAAAAAATTATTTCAATCATAAAAGAAGAATTTTAAAGAAAAATGTAGTACTTGATAGTTCAACTAAAAAAGATTTAATTATTATAACATAAAAGACAGTTGAAGTCAATCAAAAAATACGTATTAAAAAAAAATTATTGAAACTATAGCCAAAACAAATTTATTTTTTACCAAAGAATTAAATTTTGTACCATAAGGATGATACAGAGATGAATTTTTAACTAACTCATAAATCTTTAACAATAAAAAAATAATTCTTACCAAAAGAGTTGAGTATTCATCCAAGTAGTTCAATTTTTAATCAAAAAGATGAATTTCTAACCAAAGAGATTCACTTTCTATCCAAAAGAACAAGTTTTCTACCAAATAAATTTCATCGATATTTTTAACCAAACGGCCCAAAATTTTGAATTTAAAAAACCCGGCTGATTTTTATGAAACTAACAAATATAAACATCTTCCGGTTTCTGATTTCAAACTTGGAGTAAAATATAGCAAATTAAAAAATTTTTATTAATGCGAATCAAATTTTTGGGAAAATCAAGAAATTATCAGATTTACACGAGACTTAGAATTATGATTTCTTTCGGGTTTCTGTTAATAAATTTAAGTTCAAAATAAAAAAAAAACGTATGTGTTAATGTGCATCAAATTTCTATAAAATACAATGAATAAGCAGATTTTCAAAGAGGCCATATCTAGAGTGGTTTTGGGCTTCTTATGATAAATTTGAGTTAGTGATAAAGAAAGTTTTTAGTTTTGAATATTTACCTTTTTTTGAACAGGAATCTAAAAAAGGAACTAAAACCTTCTCAATATTTGGGCAAATAAAAATTAGATAATAGTTTTTAACTTTTAACCAATTGGGCCATTTAGATGAAAAATGTGGATTTTTTATTATTTCGCATCAGATTTGTGATCAGAATTTTTAACTTTATCATCAAAATTATGAACAGAAATCACACGTTCAAAGAAAAGTATGTTTTTATATTTATTGCTAAATAATCTTAAATCAAGAAATGACATTCAAATTTGAACCTAAATATTTTCGAACGTATAAAACTAAACACTAGCAATGAAAGTTCTTTAAATCTAAAAAAGTTTCAAACAGAGCATCATAAATATCCAAATGTCTAAAATGTCTAAAAATAAAAATGCCACGAGAAATTTGTCAAGGTTTTTGTGAGAACACATCGAACAGAATCTTAAAAATGTTGATTTCATTTCCTTACTTGTATTCACCGGAAAAAGATACTTCCTATTTTCAAATATAAATTTGGGACAAGGTAAGTAGCAAATTCTAAACTTGAATAGTTCTGAAGGTTCTATCAGTCCTAAGTCTAGCGAAGACGAAAAATTATGAAATAATAAATTAGCAGTCGTGTGCTTTTCACTCATTGTGAAAAATTCAATTTCGCAGTTACTCTTTATAAAATTTATGAAAATTAATTTCCAGTTCTCGAGAATCGTCTCTGTGTAGAAAAAATGAGTGTGTTCATTCTGCTTTTTGTTTGCATAGTTTCCCTCAATGTTACTAGTGAGTTTACCTGGTATAATAGAATATTTATAATTATAAAAAAAAATATCTTTTTACAATCATAGAACAATAGAATTCCATTTAACTCTAAAAAATAATTTCTTTAATTTCATTATTTAAATACGATTTTTTTTTAATAACTTTTTTCGGCTTTTACTGAAAAAATACACTTCATTTGAGTAAATCTTAAACTTTGTTAAAAATTCGTTATTGGGTTATAAATTTGAAATACTTTAAAAAAATGAATAATTTTGTATCTCTTCCTTGAAAACTTAAATTTTGGGTTGAAAATTCTCAAATTTTATTTAAAATTCTTATTTTTTTGTAGTAAATTAATCTTTCGGTTTAAAAATTCATCTTTATCAGTGGATACTTCGACTTTTTGATTTAGAATTCTTGAATTGCGTTAATAAATTCTTTTTCTTCGATAGAAAATTTAAATTTTTGTATAATAATTGTGATTTTTTATTTAAAAATCAAACTATGTGGTTGAGAATTCTTGAATTTTGTGAAAAAATTATTTTCTTAGGTTGAAAATCGAACAACAAGGTTTAAAGTTGAAGTACTTTCTCAGAGACTAAAAAAAGTCATTTTTTATATTTCTATCAAAAATTTAACTTTTTGGTTGAGTGTACTTGAATTTTATCAAACATTTGTCTGTTTGGGTAATAAATTAAGATTTTGTTTGAAAATTTATCTTTTTTAGTTGAAAATTCAACTTTCTGCTTGAGAATTCTTGGATTTTGTTTAAAATTCGTTTTCTCGGTGCAAAATTAAGTTTTTTGTTGGAAAATTCATTTCTTGGTTAGCATTTTAACAACTGGGTTTTTAAGTTGAACTACTTTCTTAACAGTGAAGAAAATGTTCTTTCTTAAAAATCCAACTTTTTGGTTAAAAATTCTTGAATTTGTTTGAAAAAAACGTCGTATTTGTTAATGAATTAATCCTTTTGTTTAGAAATTCATCTTTTTTCGTTGAGAATTCAACCTTTTGGTTGGGAATTCTTGAACTTTGTTAGAAATTCGTTTTTTTCGGTAAAAAAATTAATTCTTTTGTTTCACATCTAATTTTTTTAGTTAAAAAAGTAACTTGTAGGGTTTCAAGTTAAACTACTTTCTGAACCATTTAAAACATTATTGCTCAAAAACTCTATCTTTGGTTGAGAATTCTTGAATTTGAATAAAATCGTTTTTTCGGTAATAAACTTATCATTCGGTTTAAAAAATTAACCTTTTTTCGTTAAAAATTCAACTTTGTAGTGAAGGATTTTTTGAATTTGGTTAAAAATTCGTTTTTTTCGTTAGAAAACTAATATTTTTGTTTAAAATTCCATCTTTTTGATTAAAAATTTAACAACTAAGTTTTAAAAGTAAACTACCTTCTGACAAATTCATTTCTGGTTGATGATCAACAAATTTAGTAAACAATTAATCCTTTTTGTTTGAAATTAAACTGTTTTGTTGAAAAAACCTGTTTTTGTTAAAAAATTAATTTGATGTTTGAAAAATTACGAACTCCATTGTTGTTCGAGCATAGTTTTTTCTAAAGCAAAAATTCAACTTTTTGTTCAAATTGAAAATCACTTTTTTACTTAAATTGTTGATTTATTATCGAATCTCATAGTTTACTACACGTTCATGTGAACAGTATAAGCATATTGGCATCTTTACTTATTAGAAACAGAAAAAAATCAGTATAAACATAAAATCGGGTTTTATCGAAAGGCTACGTTACACAAAAATGACCAAAAATTGGTAACGTAGTTTATGGATGATCCCTAGCCTTCGCGCGGCGTTATTAAGAAAGTCGAATGCGAACTTTGGGCGTATAAGAGTAAGCACAAGGGTGGAGGTAGAGCTCGAGCTCAAATTACCATTAACGGTACTATTCAGAGCGGCGTTATTGGGAAGGTTGAATGTACTCACATTCATGTTTCCATTAAACAAAAGCTTGAAATTTGTCTGTTTTTTACAGTGTTAGATGCAATGTTCAACAGACTGTTCGGATCCGCATCTAAAAATGGACAGCAATCTTCAGTTGCTAGAGTAGGAGACTACGTTTCTGTATATATTAAAAAAATTGGTATTCTTACTGGATATTTAAAGTTGCCGCCACCGCCTTTAGAGCCCAAAGAAACTCCAAGACTTGAAAATAAACCTCAAATAGATCCTGCAAACATTCGTTTTTTTGTACGAATGCCGGAAGGCAAGGGTTTAGTTGCGGACTTAGAAGCAACGACAATACTAGTTCAGCGTGATAGATTTTACAGATTTTACCGGACAAATTGCTTTTTTATAGCTCGACGAGAGGCTACTGCTTTATCAGGAGAACTTACGAATGAGAAACCTGTTTCGGGGAAGGATAATACTGTTTTGTTATCAAAGCTTTTCCCTGAAACTGAAAGCAGTCGGGGAGGAATTCTTTTTCAATGGGGAGATTTACATGAACTTTACCCTGACGATTATGTTCCTCCCTGGGCACGTTTTCCCGCAAGTGTGAAGAAAAAAAAGTGACAACAGAAAGATTCTACACAAAGCCAACATTAAATACTTGATTCGGTTTCGTTATTTAAAATACCGAAGTTGTTAAAAAAAAACTTTTGAGTTGCAAAACGTTCTTTTTCAATTTTTATCCAAACTGTCAAACTTTAACAAAATTAAAACGAACAATTCAGTGCTTTTTTGATAACGTAACGTAACGAAAGTTTCAATAATTAACGTAACGACATTAGGAAACCCTATAACTAGACGATCATGTGATTTTAAGGAACCCTTGCGATTTACAGACAAAAAGCGCTTGTAGGCATGACTTTAGATCTCCGTTTAATTAACACATACCAAAATCGCAAGGGCTTCTTGTAAAAATAGCATGGTCAAGTGAAAGCTTCTCTCGCACGGCAATACTACTTTCAAAGTATACGCTCGACCTGTATAGCTATGGGCTTTATGCTATGGTTGTATACAGAATTGTCCCGATAAAATTGTACAAGTTCCCAAAAATAATAAAGGAGAATCAGGCCATTTTTGGCAGGTTAAAATTTCGTACTTTAATGGGAATAATTCAACTGGGTTTTACACTTAGATTTTGTCTCCCTGCTTTAGTCCAGTTGTATTTGTCTACTATACTTTTTACCATCTTCTCTTTGCATGTGTATGTGTGTGTCAGTGTAAATCATAGCAGGGTTAGTGACAGCGAATAATTGTATTTTATAATTCATGGATGCTACAAAATCTTAATTTAAATATCTCCCAACATTCCCCTGACTTTTTGTGCAGAACTTGACATCTAGTCCACGACTCGTCCTTACGCCAGCCTTGGAACGAGATTTTACGCACGGATTGACCCTTGTGTTGTTCTTGAAAAAATTCTTTTTCCTAATGACTTTCCGAGTTTTTATTACTATCGCCATTCTGCTTCTTTAAGACCTAATTGAACCTAGCCATGACGTAATGATTGAGTCAACTTTATATTTCTAATTTTCTCACTCTGAGATAAAAATTAAAATAAAATGCTGGTCAAAGTGTGCTGGTAGTCGGGGATTGTCAGCTCTCTCCACAGAAAGATCAAAAGGTTCTGACCATACCTACGTGTACCGCTCAATTTTTCAGTTTACCTGACCGTATTATAAATTTTTTATTCAGATATAAAAAAGAACTTACATTTAGGATATCAATAATGTTAATACAATCCAATGTTGATTTCTTAATTGTTTTCTAAGCATTTTGATTGAAAATACTCATATACTCATATACTTTCAAGGACTTATGTTATTTTAATTTCATTTTTTTAATAATGATAGAAAGTTACGATTATTTTTCATTTTCAACTTTTTCTCCTTTTTTTACTTACAGTGAGGTAATCATTGATGTAATTTAGCATACTAAATTTTTAAAACTATTTATTATTCTTTCTGACTACCTTCTCTTACATAATTGCTAGAAAGCTGTACTTTTTCTGAACTTTTTAACTTTGCTTTGTGTTTTTACAATCAAAAAAATGAACATGAGAGAGAATTGTTTAAAAAATAACCTTTTTCTTTTTTGTAAGTATATATTTCTAAAGTAAAGCAGATATTTGAAATATTCTTCAAATTTTCTATGTACCTCAGATTAAATTAACATTTTCTTAAAGTAGTTAAACCAAGTCTTTTAGCTTAGATTAATATTAACATTATCATTTATTGTTTGTTTCTAACTAAAAAGTCCATGAAAGGCTAAAAATTGCAAAAAATATTTGTGGTATTGGAAATTTCAGTATAAAAGGTCATCTTGATTTTTTTTTATTCAAAATTTTGACTTTCACGTCCCACTGCACAGCATCTGAAGATAAATTAGATTTTGTTATCAAATTTTACTGCCATCTATTATAAAATTAAGAAACTTGACTATTTTTTCATTTGAATAGTTTAATTAAATCAACTCTTTGTATTCAAAACGAGAATATTTATTTTGTATTTTTAAAGATAAGATTTTCCTAGATAGTCGCTATTTTATACGAGGACGATAGGAGACTTTTTTTATTGGGAACCCTTCGAGTCAAAAAACTACTGTAATCAGGATCGTTTTGTTAACAAAGTAATCCCTAATCAAGAAATCATCCTACAACCTTTTTTATGTGAAGAGATTTAGACACAATAATTTTTTTTATTTCTCCAATATACTGTGGTGCATGCGGTTAGGCGCAGTGTCCCCGATCTTCTGAACTTTTTAAGCTGCGCTTGCGTCGCGTTGACAACCAGATTAGTCACTTATTATTTGTACACAAATTATATTACATACTCATCAGAGAAGGTATTAGATTTGTGTAAAATTTGACCCCCTCCCCCAGTTTTTGTCAAATTTCCACAATTTGAGACCCCCTGAATCCGAAAAAGTGGGTTTTTTTCAATGTGTCTATCTGTATGTCTATATGTTTTGTTGTATGTATGTATTTATGTATGTATTTCTGTCTGTCTGTGAACACGATAACTTTTGAAAAAATTAATCTATTAGATTGTCCTTTGGTATACTTGTTTGGTGTCATAAACGAAAGGTCAAGTTCGTTAGCCAGCCACTTTAGATGAAAATTCAAAAAGTGCGCATACGAGGTGTGTTCAAAAAATAGGTGACTTTATGGTTTGCTCAAAATATATTCATTTATTCCTCAATATTTATGTTGTCTTCTTCAAAGTAATCCCCCTCAGATATAATATACTTGTGCCAACGCTTTTTCCAATCATCGAAGCAGTTCTGATAATCATTTTGTGGTATAGCCTTGAGTTCTTTCAGCGATGCAGTTTTTATCTCCTCAATCGTTGAAAATCGATGTCCTTTCATGGGTCTCTTCAGTTTTGGGAAAAGAAAAAAGTCACTGGGGGCCAAACCCGTGAATATGGAGGCTGAGGCACGACTGTGGTGCTGTTTTTGGTCAGAAAATCTTTGACAAGCAACGATGAATGAGCAGGTGCATTATCGTGATGCAAAAGCCACGAATTGTTTATCCAAAGTTCCGGACGTTTTTTGCGTATCGCCTCTCAACATCTTCATCAATTTCTCTGATGGTAATTCGGCGATTTTTCAACACTATTTCTTCCACTGCTTGAACGTTTTCATCTGTTGTTGACGTGCTGGGATGTCCAGGGCGAGGTTCGCCTTCGACATCCTCTTGGCCTTCTTGGAACAGCTTGCACCACTTATACACATTTTTATGACTCAGAGTAGACTCACCGTATGCAACTGTCAACATTTCAAGAGTTTTAGAGCACTGGATTTCATTTTTTACACAAAATTTAATGCAAACTCTTTGCTCCATTTTTTCGAAAGAAGAAAATCGCCGAGCACACCAAACCCTTCTAACCTTTTACGCCTCTGCCAGAAAAACAACACGAGCTATATTGACAAAACTGTGAACATATGATCGTGACGAGTGTATTAACACAACAAAACACAAAAATTTAAAACTTGAATGTACGTAGCCCGCGAAAATTGAAGTCACCTTACTTTTTGAACACACCTCGTATTTTGAATACTTTTCAGACTATTTTTTTAATATTCAAAAATTCTCTGTACGCTTATTAATAGTATTCAAAAGGTTGAACAATTTCTCCTGGTGACTTTTTTCGAAAAATAAAAAATTACCAGAGTTATAGCATTTTCAAAATCAAAAAAAAACTGAAATGAAAGTTTTAAGCCAAACAACGCACGATACGAAAAAACGTCGAGAGAAGAAAAACGTTGCTTTTGGAAAGCCCTACAAGATTATGATAACAACTTTTTCAATTTGTTCGAAAAGTTGAAAATACCAAATTAGATCGTACCAAAAATGTTTGAAACCACATTTTTTCAAGATTTAAAAATTATATGAGCGGTTGTTCATAGTACTCAGAAACTCAAATAATTTATCTACCTGATTTTTTTCTATAAAAAGAAAATTATCAGAGTTAAAGCATTTTTAGGATCCAAAAAAACAAACTAAAATGAACATTTTGAGCCAAGCAACGCATGATATGAAAAAAGTCCAGAGAAAAAAACTTTGCTTTTTGAAAGCCCTACAGGATTAAGATAATAACTTTTTTAATTTGGTCGAAAAGTTGAATATTCCAAATTTGATCGTACCAAAAATAACGAAAAACCAAAAATTCCATTTTTTGGTCAAACTATGCAGGATATGAAAAAAATGAAAAAGCGCAATTTTCGCGCCCTGGAAAGAGCTACAAATTTATAATGAATCACTTTTCGACACAAGTTGCGAAAAAAATGAGACAAAACTTGTTCATCCAAAAAAGAACTATACTTTTTGATAGGATACTTAGTTTTAGCTTCAGTCGTGAAAAATTACATTCAAAATAAAAATATTGATTTTTTTAAAAAACGATACAAGGTATGAACTAAGATTAACAGAAAAAAGTTATTCGCCTCAAAAGATCTATAAATTTATCATCAAGCATTTTACGATAGGACGAGTAGACTTTCTTTCGATCGTAAAAAATAAGATTAAAAATAAAAAAATTTAATTTTTGGAAAAAGGAAAGAAGAGACGAAAGAGGACATAGGACCCTATATAGGTTCCTGTATTCAAACCTATGCAGGCGCGCAGTAGTTTTTATTTTATCGTAAAAAACAAGATTAAAAATAAAAAACATTATAAAAATAAGAAAATAAGAATTAGTATGATTCAATTTTTATGCGTATTATGAATTGCAATGATATATACTTATTGAAATGATACATGTTTCAGAGCAGCTTAGAATACAATTTAAAGCGAATTAAGAAACAAATACAAAAATAATCATGATAAATACAATTTGCTCTTTATGTTGAGATTTTTTAATAGGCAATCCCAGACAGAGTTACATAAAAAATGTATTATAATTGGTATAAAAGTGTTGGGTATAATGTAGAAAAGTTGACATGTTGGACAAAATCGAGAGCGAAGCACGAGATACGTGATGAGAATGTCTTCGTTAAAGCCGAAAGAGCTTTAACAAAAGAGAGTTCAAAATCGCAAAATTACAGATGTCGGGCCGCTAACCTTTGATTTTAAAAGGTCTGCACACGAATGCGGGAGAAATGCACAGACCAAGCGCGGATTGCGATTCCCATCAGTCGCGTGCCGTAGGTGCGCTCAAACTCTCGAGCTAAGCTCTTTTAACGAAAGAGAATTCACAATCACAAAATTACAGTGGTGGATATTTTAAGCCTTAATGTTAAAAGGGTTGCGCAAGAATGTGCAAAAATATACATGCGAGATAAATACATCATCGAGCGCGATGCGCGAGAACCGGCAGTCATGCGCCCTAGGCGCGCTGAAACGTACGGGATGCGCGCGCAGCGCGCGACGGAACTGTGCCCGCGCCACGGGCAGATTTTTTTATAATACTTATACAATAATTAATGTGTAATTGTTATTCAGTTCATTTTTAAAGTTTTATAAAAATGTATGGTACAGAATTTACCGGTGCAGCAATTCATTATTCTTAATTCATTACTGGTGATCTTAGCGACTCTATTTTAAGTCACATTGTCGGAAACAAACAAAAATTTAATATTAAACTACGACTGAGACGGGATTAATCATTGAGACAAATAAAAAAGATTCATTTCTATGAACTCACAATTCATAACGTCTTTTTCAATTAAAACTGAATCTGTCATTTCAAAATCTTATACTCTTATACTCGAGATCTAAAAAAAACAGCAATTAGATAATGTCGGCGCTTATAGAATGAATTACATGCAGCGCTCATTTAGATGCATTTAAAGTATGCAAAACTTTGTGAGCATTCAGATAATAAATTTAGAAAATATTCAGAACATTTCGTATAATTGTTTCGGAATACTACAAAACTTCAAAAAATAAAATTATTTTATTTGAATAAATATAAATAATGATTATAATGAACTCAATTAAGCAATTATTTATTTCAGAAACTGTTCACATGTGTAACATGCTTTTAAAGAAACAGCTGAATACAATAATATCAGTCTCTACCTTTTTTTGAAATTTGTCTTCAGTAAACGAAATAAAAAAAAATTTGATTGCACCAAGCCAATTCCTACTATTATTCTAAATACTATATTTAAAATCAAAGTATTTTTAGTCAGCCTCGATTCATATCGATATACCTAAATAATGAAGGTAAAGAATAAAAATATATTGGTTTTCTTGAACACGAGAAACTTCTCACTATTTTAAGTAACATTAATTAAATCACAATTTTCTAAATGGAAAGGGCTGGATGCAAGAATAAAGTGGCTTTGTAAATGTGTACTGAAGATAAAAATAACTTAATCACGAAGTTAATTTTTTATGATAATATCATAGAAGATGCAAAAAGAAAAAACCTAACCTATAAAGAGACGTGTTGTGAGAACAGTGAGTTTATAGAAGTGGAAGACATATACAATTAGCGTAAATACCTGATTGCGAACGTTGAATAAGTTGAGTTTGTGGGTTTTTTTCCGAAAGCTTGTTATTTACTATTATAGGCGACATTATACATGTACGTAGATGTTTTTCCTGTCGAGTCGCATTTTTCACGTATGATATATTGCAGTAATTGCACTTAAAACCATCTCTCCCTCCTTGCGTTGCAGCCACAACAAATTTCCATACATCACCTTTTTGTTTAGGCATTTTCCACTCAAATTATTTGCATTAATTCACAATCCGTTTCATTCGAAATATGCACAGTCCGTTGACATTGCCACAAATAAGTTTCACGAAAGTTTAGAAGGAGAAAATAATAAATTCTCATAACTTCTCGCCGGGATCGAACGTCGGGTACGTTACCCGGTAACTTACCAATATTACCGTACGTTACCTGGGTAAATTACCTGTCTTGAAACTCTGGGGCCACAACTATGGGTTAAACGGTTCTGTCTGTTCGGGGTAACCGTTCTCCCGAATTAGTGGAGCCATTCAAACAAACAGAAGTGGCCGTGTTCACTGTGTGATTGGCACAATGATTAAATATTTCGGGTAACCGCTTCTACCAAACTTCTCTCTGTGTAGAATTCAATATTTACACTTAATGTGCAGAGATTCTCTCGTATAAATCTGATATGTTTATTATCGACCGAGTCCATAAGTACTTTAATAGAAATGTGTTTCGAAACCACTTTTAGGAACTTCATAAGATCAAATTTTTAAAAAAGTTTTAAAATCCGTGGGAAAGCTTGGACTAGAAGTTCTTTTCTTCTTTGTGTAAGTGGCCACCCGCAATTTTGAAATGATTTCTAACAAAACATGATAGAGAAGCCTAAATATTTTCTTTGAGTTTATTACTTTTTGTAACGGAAAATTATACTTCATATTACAATACAATTTTGGTCAAGGTGAGAAAGAAATTCTTAAGTTAAACAATTCTGAATGTTCTGTCAGTCATAAATCTAGCAGACATGATACATTCTGAGATAAGAAATCAACAGTCGTGTTCTTTCTAACCATTGTAAAATAATTCCATTGTGTCGTTTCTCTTTATAGAATATTTGAAAAATAATGTCCAGTTCGCTAGAATCCTTTCTATATAAAAAATGAGGGTCGTCATTCTACTTTTTACATGCGTGGTCTCCCTCAACGTTACTGGTAATTTTACCTTGTTTAATTTAATATTTATAGTAATAAAAAAAAATTAATTTTTTTTAGGTAGTACTGAGCGCCACGTCGTGTTTGCTCGTTGGTACCTAAACGTGACGTGGCACTTAAACGGAGCGTAGATCAGTACGGAATGGAGGCGTCCATTTAGTGCAATAATTTTTATGGTTTAATATGATGATATATAATTATAATGTGATATTTATATTGATAAGAAATACACTTAAGCCTCTCAACAGGGCGTCTCTCAGGGTGACAAGAAAAATTTTTCTCGGAGGCGCGCTACCCCCACTAAAGGGCAATTCAGCCCCCCCCCCCCCAAGAGTTTTCATTTCCATCTAAGAACCATAGGGAAATTTTGAATTCTCGAAAAATTGAAGTCATACTTCAGGGTTTCATCGGAACATGCCAATTTTTTAGGGATTCAAGAGTCTATGAAATAAAACCATTATAATAACTTTTATTTTTACCTCCCTCCCCACAGCCACCCAAACATGAACCAAGAAAAACAAATTACATTTTAACGTATGATTGTTATTCTTCAGCAATTTCTGTTGTTTTTTTTTCATAAAAATAATTACTGAAGGTTAATTTAAATATCTGTGATAAATTTTTTAAGAATTCGTAATGGTTTAAATATATATGTAACTTATTTAAAAAATTATTTATTCCCCCAAAAAATCGTATTTTCTGATTGAAATTTAATAATTGGTCATTGATTGGAGTAGTAAATTTTGTTGGTACATTTTTTCTAACGCTTGAAAAATTTCTATTTGTTTAAACTATTTTCATTAGCTTAAGCAATTTTTTTAGATAACTTAAGAAATATAATAAATATATTAGATACAGTTATATTTCTGATTATGTAGCGTATAGAAAGAATATACTATACTAAGCGTTTTTTAACTGTTTTAAAAAATATAACTTTTGTGAACAATTATTTTGCAACAATATTTTTAAATCGTATTTTCTGAATTTAATCCAATATTTCATGATTTTTAGAAGTAGTGAATTCTTTTCAAAACGTGATCCCATTGTTCAAACAATTTTTATTCTTAATCCATCCATACTCAATTTGAAGAAAATTCGAAAAACAATTATAATTAATTGTAGAAAGAATGACATAAAGCTTTTAACAGAATTAATACTGTTCAAAAGAATTTAATGTCGATTTTTAAAATTTTTCTCAAACAAATTCCGTTTATTTAAAAAATTAAAAAGTGCTCAATATATTCTTTTTTTTACATTATATAGCAAAAATAAAAATGATATTTGTTCCATGTTATATTATTTCTTGAAATTTTTCGAAGGGAAACTGATTGAGCAAATTGAAATAGTTTAAACAAATTAGGATACCAACTTGAGAAAAAGTAGACTCTCCTGGCAGAATTTTTAGATATTCTGAAAATAAACAATAATTCAGTGTTCAAAGAATCGAATAATAATTCGTTGAAAATGTAATGCCCCAAACAATGACTAAATTTTACATTTCATTAAAAAAATACGTTCTTTTTACATTTTCGGGGAAAAATAATCATTTAAGTAAGTTAAATTTCTTTAATTAATTAAAAAGTATTTTACTAGGCATGTTGGATACTCTAATTTTTCATTTGTAAGCATTCATCTTTAAAGAATGGCAGAAACTACTGAAAATTAACAATAATACATAAAATTTTTTTTTAATTTTTAGGTCATATTTGTAGCACTGTGGAGGGGGAGGGGTAAGGGTGGGTTTAAAGATAGACGTTATTAGTCTCGGTTCATTTCATGGACACACCTCTGTAATCCCTAAAAAACATGTCACGTTTCGGTCAATCCCTGAAGTATGAGGAAATGCTTGTTGGCAGGTGTTAATACTCGAATTTTGATACAAAAATTACGGATTTTCTTTCTCCAGAAATGGAAACTTGGGAGGGGGGGGGGTGAGTTTCCCTGTAACTTGAAAATCATTTTTTGGACCACCCTTATATGCATATGTTGTATGCGGGATATAAAATGATCGTTTAACGGGCAATACATTTCATAATTATTTTTAAATAATTTATGAACGAATTATTATGGTATGTTTATTTATATTTTAACAATTACCTGTCTCCATGGTTTATTTCCTACGATTACCTGATTAACAAAACAGAAAAAAATGAGTATCCCAGTGGGCACAAATTTTGGCGACCTCTGTACGACATCGTTACGACATCTTTACGACATCTTTACGACAACTTTACGACAACTTTACGACATCCTATGTCTATGTCGTTAAGGTGTCTTTACGATATCGTAAATAAGTCGCATGATCTTACGATGTCTTTACTACATCGTAAAGACAGCGAAACGACATGGACATAGGTTGTCGTAAATATGTCGTAACGATGTCGTAAAGACGTCGCCAAATTTTGTGCCCACTGGGATGCCTTAAGCTTTCTATAAACATAATTTTTTTTCAATTTGCTCGAAAACTTTGCGTATCATATTTAAATGAAAAAGATACCTACCAAATATTTTTGAGTGTTAAACAAGAAAGATGATATTTTACGTGAAAAAAAGGTTGGTGGCAAATTTTGTGTGAAATTCCCCATAGGTATTAATATGTATTTCTTCTTACAAAAAATATAATGCAACGCTTCGAAATCTCCTTCGGTTAACTCGGAGGCTATAAAGTGGGGGTAACGTTGAATCGCAGTTAAGGAGAAGGCGCCCAATTGAGAGGTGCCCTAATAGGAGACTCTACTGTAATTCTCATTATTTAAAATCAAGAAATTCTTTACTTTAAATCGTAACAATTCTAGAAAAGAATTTCCTTTCACGCCTAAACTGATCGAAGAGACAATACATCTTAGAAAATATCTTTTCGCTCAGACTGCACGTTGAATTATTTTGACTTCCTTCGAGTATTTGAATTCTGTAAAATTCAAACGAATTCTTAGAATACTAATGAATTCTTATAATTTTGCCCCTTAAAATTCTTTCAAAGTTTTTTTTTTTTGATTCTCGTGAAGCCTCACAATAAAACATGCATAATTTTTAAATTGTCTAAGTCTTTTGCATTCTATGAATTCTACGCAATTATCTCAAATTTTATTAATTTAGTTTATTGTTCTCAATTGTCAGAAGTCGTTTAAATTCTTGGATTTTTTAAATTCTCTGCATTCTTTTGAATCTGTGAATCTGCGAATTCTTCATAATTTTTTGAATGTTTTCGAAATCTCTGAACTTTTCCGAATTCTCTGAATCGTTAAAACATTTTCTGGATTTTCTAAACTTTTCTGAATTTTTAAAATATTTTTCAATGATCTTAAAATCATTATAATACACGCTGAATAATGCTAACTTTCTTTGAATATTTTGAACACTGTAGAATTTAAACGAATTCTACCGAAATTCTGAAGTTTTTTTAAATTGTGAATTATTCTAAATTCTCTGAAATATTTTGAATTATCTTAATTATTTTGCATTCGTAATTTTTAATTGTAATTGTTCAGAATTTCGCCTAATCCTTTGTATTATCTAGACCCTCCTAAATTACTCTGCATTCTCAAAAAACTTTTAAATTTTCTGAAATATTTTATTTTCTATGAATTCTGTGAATTGTTTCAAACAATATAAATTCTTTCGCACTCTGTGAGTTTTCAAAAATATTTAAAAGATATAAAGGAGTTCAAACTAATTGTATATATTTATTCAAAGAATTTTACAGACATAGAAAGTCTTCAAAAGGAAAGAAGTTTAATATATGAGTGCGATTGTGTAACATTTACCAGTTTATTGAAACAATGAGAAGGTCATATTTTGAAACTTTTTATAGCCATGGTATCACCAAACACATAACATACTTACAATAATCTTCTATAAAATAAAAAAACAAGAATTATTTACCCTTTCAATGACTGTGCACAAAGGCGCTTTAAAACTTCGATTTTTAATAGTAGATCGCCCCCCCCTCAATTTTTTTCATTTTTTGGAAAAAGAAATTTCTCATGTTTTTTGATTCCCCCAATATTAACCCGTACCCCCTGGACTTTTGAACTCGGCAATAAAAATTCTCATTGACACTCTGTGACACCGAAATAAGCATTCCTGAATAGAAAAAATTATTTTTTTAATTCTTAATATATGTTATTGAAAGTGATAATCTCGATTTAAACTTCAAAATGGCAAAATTTAGAATTATATTTAAAAACGAGATTAAGCACGGTGATAGAAATTTGAACCTAATGATTTTTTTATTTAAAGTTATCAAAACTATACGAAAAACAACAGTAGCCAAAATTAAAATGTTCTGCATTTTCAAATCTGTTAAATTCGAGCTTAAAAAAATGGTTATAAAAAACCAATTTTTATTCATTAATTTAATAATGTATCAGTTTTAAAATAGAAACCTTGCAATTCCAATAGGTTTTTTTTTAAGAGTTTCAAATAAACTTTATCCTAAAATTAAGCATTGGAATTGGTAAAGCATTTTTTCTGCAAACATTAATTCTACAAATTAAATTATCAGTGCTGGTAAAGGCTTTCAACTTCCATAATTTATTGACCAGACACAACCAAATGTTTTAAAATATACAAATAAAATGTTAAAACTTTTATCACTCGTTTTAATACCAAATTCGACTGTAAAGAATTAAAGCAAATTTAACATTTATTTTTTAGCAGTTGAATTTTTAACTTTTGAAAATGGACGAAAATTCATCATTTCAATTCTAAAATTACTTTGAAATCATTTTCGATTTTCAGCTGTTTAAAACTCAATTTTTTAATTTCTTTGTTTTTTAATACCTGAATTTGTATCAGTTGAAATTCCAGGATAAAAGGGAATTTAACATCAATAGACACTGCTAAAATGATCTATATACATAATTCTACATTAGAAATTAGATTGCGAATTGAATTATTTAATTGAAAAATGATCTTTTTTGGTTGAGCATTAACATTTTAGGGTTGAAAATATAACTGCTTTGTAGAAAATTCGTCTATTTGGCTTGAAACTTTAAGAATTTTGTTTGAAAACAATGGCCATTTTTCTATTTGACGTTCCCATACATAATAGGGAAATGGTTGCGCTTGCCTACGTTTAATAGATTCACATTAGATAAGGCTAGCACAGCCACACAAAAAAAGTGTGCGGATCTGGTAACAAGACACACGTATTCCTATGGATTTTGGGGCGCTGAATTCAAATTCGGTATCAACAATCACCCATCACTTCATGGTTGAGCCATAACCTCAAAAAATGACGAAAAATCATGCACTCCCGCGTGAAAAAAGTTTGCATGGCTCAAACATGGCAAGACACTTGGAAATATCCGGCTGAAGCATAGTTTACGGCTGAATGGCAGCATGGCGCAAGCATTGGTTCTGTCCGTTTCCCATGCTTAGGACACGCTGACCACAAATGAATATTCTTAAGAACGTGTAAGTGTCAGAGAAAATGAGCTTGCATTAAAAATGAAAATCTTAGGTTTGCCAAAAGCCAACACGTCTCTAAATGGTAAGTTTATTACCCGGGTGCATTGAGTCGCACACCAGGTATTTTAGCACGTATTCTACGAGAACATAAACAAAATTTTAATTGTGTCAATTGCCAAAATAACTACCATTAGTGAGTCGACGATCCGGATGCACCAGATTGAGCACCAGGTAGTTTAATAATATTCTATGACAACTTCTTACAAATTTAAATTTGGTGAATGATGAAAACAATTCCAAATGGTCAGTCGACGATCCGGGTGCACCAGCTCGAGCACAAGGTAGTTTAATACTATTCTACGAGAAGTTTTTACAAATTTAAATTTTGTGAACTATGAAAACAATTCCAAATGGTGAGTCGACAACCCGGGTGCACCAGGTCGCACCCCAGGTATCTTAGCACGTATTCTACGAGAACTTTTCCAAAATTTAGATTGTTTCAGTAGCCAAAATAACTAAAAATGGTGAGTCAACGGTCCGGATGCACCAGATTGAGCACCAGGTAGTTTATTACTATTCTACGAGAAGTTTTTACAAATTTAAATTTTGTGAATGATGAAAAGTATTCCAAATGGTGAGCCGACGACCCGGGTGCACCCGGTCGCACCCCAGGTATCTTAACACATATTCTGCGAGAACTTTTTCAACATTTAAATTCTTCCAACAGCCGAAATTACTCAAAATAGTGACTCAACAATCCGGGTGCACCAGGTCGAGCACAATGTAGTTTAATACTATTCTATGAGAACTTTTTACAAATTTAGATTGTTTTAACAGCCAAAATAACTAAAAATTGTGAGTCGAAGATCCGGCTGCACTAGGCCGAGCACCATGTAGTTTAATATGTATTTGACAAGAACATTTTCAATATTTATACTTTTTGAATTATAAAAACAGCTCTAAATGGTGAGTCGAAGACTTGGGTGCACCAGGTCACACCCCAGTATCTTAGAACGTATTCTACGAAAGCTTTTTCTAAATTTAGATTGTTTTAACAGCCAAAATCACTAAAAATTTTGAGTCAATGATCCGGTTACACCAGGTCGAGCTGGTGCACCCTGATCGTCGACACACAATTTTTAGTAATTTTAGCTGTTGAAACAATTTCAATTATGAAAAAGTTCTCGCAGAATACGTGATAAGAGACCTGGGGCGCGACCTGGTGCACGCGACTCGTCGACTGACCATTTGGAATTGTTTTCATTATTCACAAAATTTTAATTTTTTAAAAGTTCTCGTAGAATGCGTATTATACTACCTGGTGCTCGACCTGGTAGAGCCGGGTCGTCGAGACACAATTTTTAGTAATTTTGGCTGTTAAAACAATCTCAATTTTGAAAAATTTCTCGTAGAATACGTGATAAAATACCTGTGGCGCGACCTGGTGCACCCGAGTCGTCGACTGACCATTTGGAATTGTTTGCATTATTCACAAAATTTAAATTTTTAAAAAGTTCTCGTAGAATACGTATTATACTACCTGGCGCTCGACCTTTTGCACTCGGGTCGTCGGCACACAATTTTTAGTAATTTTGGCTGTTGAAACAATATCAGTTTTGAAAAACTTCTCGTAGAATACGTGATAAGATACTTGGGGCTCGACCTGGTGCACCCGAGTCGTCGACTGACCATTTGGAATTGTTTTCATTATTTACAAAATTTTAATTTTTTAAAAGTTCTCGTCGAACCGATGCACCAGGGTAGCGAACTTACCATTTAGAGACGTGTCGGCTATTTGCAAACCTAATATTTTTATTTTTAACTCTAGGCTAATTTTCTCTGACACTTGCATCTTCTTAAGAATATTCATGTGTGTTTAACGTGTCCTAAGCATGGGAAACGGACAGGAGCGAGGCTTGCACCATGCTGCCATTCAGCCGTAAACCATGCTTCAGCCAGATATTTCCATGTGTCTTGCCAAGCTTGAGCCATGCAAACTTTTTTCACGCGGGCTGAAGCAAATAAATTTCAAAATAATGCCAGTGATGCAAATTTTCACTTCAAAAACATGTCGACAATTGTGAAGGATCAACCCTTGCCTGATATCAACTTATTTAACATAACTTTACCCAACAGAACCTGACCTCACCTAACCTGAATTCACAGAAATTTATTGAACTACACGTAAAGCTCTGGAAGCATATTTTCCCAGTAGCAAATGTGTGCTACATCGAATGGGTCAACTCGAGCCTAATCTAGAAATAAATATAACCTAGCCTAACCTAACCTAACCTCACGAAACACAATTAAACTGATTGTGTTGTCTCGTTGTGTTTGCGGTACCGTTTGAATCAGCTTTGGTTTAACCTGCAAAGAGGTCAAACCTATCCTAACATCAGAAAACCTAACCTAACCTAACTTAACTTCACGTAACACAATTAAACTCATTGTGTTGTCCCGTTGTGTTTGCGGTAACGTTTCATTCAGGTTCGGCTTAACCTACATAGAGGTTTAACCTATCCTGACCTAACAAAACCTGACCTAACTTAACCTAGCCGAATGAAATTCAACCACACGTGTAGCTTTGTAAGCGTACGGTTCTCAGTCTTAAATGTGTGCTATATTTAATAGGTTAACTCGATCTTAACCTACAAATGAATCTAACTTAATAGAACCTAACCAAAATTTGTTTAACGCAACACAACTTAACTTAAGTGTTCCCGTTGTAACACAATAAAATTCATTTCATTGGACTACACGTGGTTAAAAATTTAGACGCCCATTACTCATTTGAAGAAACTTAGAACTACAGGTCAGGTTCTGTTGGGTAAAGTTATGTTAAATAAGTTGTTATCAGGCAAGGGTTGATCCTTCACAGTTGTCGACATGTTTTTGAAGTGAAAATTTGCATCACTGGTATTATTTTGAAATTTATTTGCCTCAGTGCATGATTTTTCGTAATTTTTTGAGTTTATGGCTCAACCATGACGTGATGGGTGATTTTTGATACCGAATGTGAATTCAGGGCCCCAAAATCCTTAGGAATACGTGTGTCTTCTTACCAGATCCGCACACTTGTTTTTTTTTGTGTGGCTGTGTAGTCTATCACGATACAATAAATATAGAAATTTGGCCTAAACAAATTATTTGTTGAAATTGTGTCGACTGAGTTTTTCTTCGTTGTTAGTTTAAACAAAATCATGAACCTCATAATAATTTCAGCAAAATTCAAAATCATTTGAATAGTTTTTCCATTGATAAATAGCTAAATAATGCATTTTTCTTTAAAAATCTTCAAATGCATGAAATAATTACGAACTTTGCCGAAATTATTATTGAATTCCCAATTAAATTGACTGACATAAAAAAATTCTACCGGCAAATGCCCGAATAATTCATTGGTTGATGTAATTTCTTTGAACAAGAGAAAACGATTCATCAACTAGTTATGAGTGATGATGGAATTATAATTGGTTTCCCAAATAAGAGGACTGACATTGAAGAAAAACAAAATTTTTTACTAACAACTGCCTGAACACCTTTTTGAATTTACCATAGTTTTAAAAAATCAGATATTGTATTTGTTTATTCATTTTTTTTAAATACTTACAATATTGGGGAAATAATAATGAATATTGCTGAAATTTTCATAGAGTTTCGAATTAAAAGAATTGTCCAGAAAAATTCGATAAAATCTTCTCTATATTAGAATGTGCTGATGGGTTACTAAATGATCAAAATTTTATTCTTATTTACCTTGAAATTATTCAAGAAAAAATTGATTTCTTTTCGATCTCAAATCAAGATTTTTTTCAATACAGACACTAAACTTATAATCAGTTCCAATCTGCAGGGTTTGCTTATCAACATTATAAGAGTTATTTTAATTAAGTCCAAATAATTTTACTTAAATTTCTTGAAAGAAATCTTTTTATTTGAATTTTCAAAAAGAATGTTTGAAATATTATCAGTTTTAGAAATGCATTCACATTTTTGGATTGTTTCCTTTCCTATATGGAAAATGTAATAACCTCAATAGAAAGGTTTAGAATCCTCAATACAAATCGTTTCATTTTATTTAATCTAACATCCTTATCTTTATTATTCATGGTTTTTTTGTTTAATAATTCGTATATAGTCTCTAACCGTTTTTTTTTCAGTGAACAGAAACTTTCTTATCCTTTGTTTTTTCACAGCGTTAGACGCAACTTTCATCAGACTGCTGAGATTACCGTCTAAAAATGAACAGCCAACTTTAGATCCTAAAGTAGGAGACTACGTTTCTGTATATATTAAAAAAATTGGAATTTTTACTGGATATCTAAAGCTACCACCGCCACCATTAAAACGCAAGAAATCTCAAAAACATGAAAATAGACCTGAAGTAGGTCCTACAAGCGAACGCTTTTTTGTACGAATGCGAGAAGGCAAGGGTTTAGTTGCGGACCTAAAGCAAACGATGACACTCACAAAGCAGGATGAATATTACGATTTTTACCCAAAAAATCGCTACTTTATAGACCGACCAGGGGCTGCTGCTTTATCAGGAGAACTTGAGAATGAGAAACCGGTTTCGGGGAAGGATAACGCAGTATTGTTATCAAAGTTAATCCCTGCAACTGTAAACACCAAGGAAAAGGTTCTGTTTCAATGGGGAGATTTAGATAACGTTTACACTTCTATTCCTTCTTGGGCACGTTTCCCCGCACGCTTGGAGGGAAAAACGAAGCAACGGAGACATCATAAAACAGAGCCCCGACTAGTGGCGGATTTGCCGAACAGGCAACGTAAGCTGCATAGGTCGGCATCTATTTAGGGACGGCTAGATTTCGAACTTTTAAAATTTTCGGATAAACATGTGAAGTCATAATTTATTATAAATAATATTACATTCGAACTCCAAAGATACAAGGGATCCATGGATACGAGCGTCCCGACTCCAAAGGAATGAGCGGAATTTTTCCTTTCTACCTTCGTCCTATTTGAGAGTCCGGCGCGCGCGAGTGCGCGCTGCCTTGAATTGGACGTACGCATGCGCGTACTAGGCCTTAGTACGTTCTCACACATTACCCCCGGAATCTAAGCGTCGCAGGAGTGAGAGCTCCTTTCACAGTTGTAACTTTGGAGTTCTCGATTCTCGAACTTCTCGTATCTGTGAAGTTCGAGCGTATTTGATAACAAATAATGCGAAACAAAATACTTGATTAGGCTACGTTATTAAAAATACAGAAATAGTAACGTAACTTTAATCACGCGTAGTTGTGAAAAATGTTTTATTCGCATCATTGTGCATCTCATGTAAATATTAAATTAAGAAAACATAACAAAGGATTCTGTGCTTTTTGAATAACGGAACGTAACGTAACAAAAGATTAAGTAATTAACGTATGGAAACTAGAAAAATCTATCACTAGACCGTGCTGTGATTACAAGCAACTCTTGCGACTTCGGCATTGGTTTTTAGCGCCGCGCATTACCCCACCAACAGCGAGATAGCAAACGCTTATAAGCGTGGCTTAAGATCTCCTTTTGAGAAACCCATACTAAAATAGCAAGGTTTTCTTGTAACCACAGCATGGTCAAGTGAAAGCTTCTTTCGCGCGGAGATTCAACTTTCAAAGCATACGCTCAAGCTCAAGAATTCCAAAAAATATGGAACGAATGTCAGCACAATTTTGGCACGTTAAAATTTTGTACTTCAATAATAATATCTCAACTGGCTACTATACTTTAATTTTGTCTCCGTGCATTAGTGCATTTTTATTTATCTACTATACTGTTTACCATTTACTCTTTGTGTCTGTGTGTATGTGTGTGAATTTTCACAGCGTTTGTGATAGCGAAGATTTCTTTTACATCTTAGGGTACCTACAAAATCTCAATTCAAAATCTCCCTATGTTACCGTGACCTTTTCCTGACCAAATAGTCCACGATTGGTCCTCAAACCTACTTTGGGGCGAGACCGTACGCACGGAATGGCCTATGTGCCCCCCTCCCCGCCGGGGGTAACAACCGATTGTTATAGAATGCTTGCTATCTTGTTAAAGCAATGCTTATTGCCAAAAAAGTGTCTAATTCTGGTGTTATGGACATAATTACCCATATTTTTTGCGGAATGTCAAAATCGAATTTCTGTTACTTCAATTCTAATATTGATTTTGATATTTATCGTTAGTAATTAAATTATTTAAATATTATTTTAATATACTCATATGATTATTATTTATTGATCATTCAATACATTCTTTAATAATGATAATAAATATTATTTTTAATCAATATAAATAATTTATTATAAATAATAATTTTAAAATAGTTACATATTATTTAAATTTAACAGTATCAATGAATATTAGTATCACTACTCAATATGAAACCTGGATTTGAACTTTGCGCCATAAGTCGAAGCAAATTTTTATATAAAATTCGATTATTTCACCTTTTTTGCTAGTAAGTATTCCTTAAAAAAATATGTGAAGTTCCTACATTAATGTGTCGTAAGAAAAAGTTTGATCACATAGCGTTTATTTCGAAAAATTGGAATTTTCACGTTTTTTCCATTCATTTTTTTTAATGGCTGAGAATAATGTATCTTTGCCATATTTAACATTCAACTAGAAGTCAAAAATTGTTGTTCTTTAATCCAAAAAACGGTTTTCTGAACTATTTTCTGAGTTTTCAATACTATCAACTTTCTTCTTCCAGGCTTAGTTGAACCTGGCGTTGACCTAATGATTAATTCAACTTAATGCTTTTAATTTTGTCACTCTATGATAAGACATAAAAAAATATAAATAAGAAAATACTTAAAATAATTCTATATAACTATACCCTAAGTCCCTAGTTATCCTCGTAGATTTTAATCGATCAATTTGTATAGCTTTAGTTTTTCTTTTATTATAACTGCATATTTTATACCTGTATCGAAGATGCTGGCAATTATTGTACATTCATTTATAATCACGTTCCTCACAACGCCCTCAATACAAACTATAATAAATGCAAATGCAATAAATATAGCTTGCTAATAACAACCATCATCAAAAATAATTTTAGTTCGAAATTTAGTGCAGTGTAATGCATGTTTCAAAAATGGGAATTATTCAAAATGGAAATCCTAATTCTACAAACGTATATTTCGAAAATATTAAAAATCTAAATTTTAAACATTCTAAAGACTCTAAAATGTTTAGCTATACTTTTTTAATAATTTCAGGGGCTCTGTTCAAAGTTCTGTGTCCCCTCTGAGAAGTTCTACAAGAACGGGAATGTCTACTATGAAATTCTAGATTTTTTGTTTCTATAACAATATTTATTTATAATAATACATTTTTTCAAATATCATTAATATTATAACTTATTCCGAAAACTGTGATTTAAAGTTCTGAGGTATTACTTCCATAAATTGTAACTGAAATTTTTTTCAATTTGTTTGTAAAGAAGGTTCTCAAAGCACCTACGGCTTTGACGATTACATTCTCATTACGAAACTCGCTCTTTGCGCTCGATACTTTGTGTCCACTTAAAAATTTTATCAAGTTAATTTGTAAATCTCGTTCAAATCTACTAAAAAAACGTTTTAAACTTACAGATCTGTTAAAATAAAAAATGCTACATTTTTGAATATGTTCCACCTTTTTAAACTTTAGTGTAATTGAGAAGCTTTATGAGAATATTTTTGAAATACATATATTTCAAAACGGAAACATTCGTTAAAAGCCAGAGATAGAAATTTTTAACGATTGCATTACACTCTCATGAATGAGAATGTAAAAAATTAATAATTTGACATGGTAATATTAAACGCGTAAGATTGAAGCCATGCAATATTAGATTTCTTCTGGAACTGAACTCATTCGTTCTGACGGTGAAAGTTCTGCAAAACAAACTTTTGGACGATTTTTTGAACTTTTTGGACTATTTTCGAAAAATGAATGAAAATTTGATTAAATTATTTTTTTCTTGTGAAATTTGTAGGGGTAAGTACTATTATTAAAATAAACCTTTCAGCAGATTAGGACTGCAGGTATATGATTTTTTTATTAATCCGTGTAAATTATATAAAATGTTTTAATTTAATTATTTTGTTGAGAAGAAAAGAGACACCATTTTTAAAGCATGCAAAGTCGCTTGAAAACTCGTTCATGAAAATCCTTCCCAAGTGTGAAGTCACATAAGGCCCAGCATAGGCCCATAGTCGGTAAAAATATTGCCGAAGCTCGGCTGCCACTATCGCGCCATTGACGGAATGATAACTATGGCCTGCACTTGGCAGCCAAGGTTTGGTTGCCATTGTTGGCCCAACACTGGGTGCCAATATCGGACCAACCTGGATGCCGGAGTTAATTTAAAAACTGATAAAAAGTCATTCAATTTTTCTTAGGACGCATCTGCTTTATCGATTCATCATTATACGACTGCATATCGTTCGAATATGATTTATAATTTCAAGAGTTGAAATTTAATTGTCAAATTTTGGTTAATTTTAACGACCACTGCTGTAATCTATGGATATGACAAAACAGGTACTTAAAAATAAATATTAATGTATTGCGATTGCTTTGAACATGAATATTAATGGTCCTGCTTGGATTGAATACATATATTACATTTTGAATATTATATTACAAATAAAATTTATAACGCTACAGGGTATCAAACCTATGTCTATATACCTTAATCTATCGCCTCGCAGTCGGGATTGCTAATCACTTCGCTAAACCCACAAGTTGAAACACTGTGAAATAGTCATCCTCATAAGCTACAGTTCAGAAAAGTAAAAGTAAATGTAAAATACGTCTCAGGTGCGAATTGCCAGAGCTAAATACACGGCCCAGTGTTGGTTCGATTTCGGCAACCAAAATTCAGCTAACGATATTGGGCTAATCTCGGCATTTTAATCGGCCCAATGTTGTGCCAGTTCAGGCAACCTATATTGGCTATTTATATTTGCCGATCCCATATTGATGCTTGGCCCAGCATCAGCACTTTATTCCGCTAAGTCTCAATTTTAGTACGGAAAACCATGTTTCACGAGGATCAGCCAAAGTCTGGCCCAGTGACGGCACATTACATTTTAATCGGCCCAATGTTGAACCAGTGCTGGTCGCCTATATTGGCTATTTATATTTGCCGATCCTGCACCGATGCTTAGCCCAGCATCGGCACTTTATTGCGCCAAGTCTCACTTTTAGCAGCTGAAAAATATATCTTACACGAAAAATTAAAAAATTTTGTTGTTAAAAAATCGTCAAAATTCACAATGAAATTTCTAAGTTCTGCCATAAAAAATGTTGAATGTTTATGAAAAATTACATTTCCTGTCATTGCAAAAACTTGTCAAGTAGCCTAGCTGAAAAAAGCCAGACTTTGGCTGATCCTGGTGAAACATGGTTCCCCATACTAAAAGTGAGACTTGGCCTGTGCCGATACTGGGCCAAGCATCAGTGAAGGATCGGCAAATATAAATAGCCAATATAAGCTGCCTGAACTGGCGCAACATTGGGCCGATTAAAATGCCGAGATTGGCCCAATATCTTTATTCGATCTATGACTATGAAAATTGAACCAACACTGGGCCGTGTATTCAGCTCCGACAAGTCGCACTTGGGTTTTTACATTCTCATGCATGAGAGTGTAATGTAATCGTCCGAATTTACGATCTCTGGTTCAAAATTAAAATTTTTTGTTTAATTTTGTAATTTTTTGTCAAAGTTTCTTATAGATGCGTAAAAGACTTGCAAATTATCTGAATAACATTTTTTATTTTGATGAGAATTAGAAAAATTATATACTTTTAAAAAAATTTGAAAATTTTCAAAAAATAGAAAAAATAATTTTTTTCATAGATCCAAAAATTTCATTAAAAATTCTCCCTAGATACCAAATATATTTCAAAATTATTCTAGACGAATTTTTCGATTAGCCCACAATTTAAAAAATTAGAGCATTTTTAACATTTTCAATTTTTTTTTAATTTTAGAATTTTTTGTCAAAGTTTCTTATAGATGAGTAAAAGACATGCAAATCATCAAAATAAACTTTTTATTTTTGTTGAAAATTAGAAAAGTTATATACTCTTAAAAATTTTGAAAATGTTTAGAAAAATAGAAAAAAATATGTTTCTAAAAGATTCGAAAATTTTATTTAAATTCATCACTATATATGAAGTATTTTTGGAAACCATGACAGTTGAATTTTTCGCTTAGAAAAATATTCATAAGGTTTGAGCTCTTTGAAAATTTAAGCAACATTTTTATGATTTTTAGAATTTTTTTTTAAATTTTCTGGTTCGCGTCAAAAAGACTTGAAAATAATCCTAATGACATTTTTAAATTCGATGAAACTTCAAAAAGTGATATGCTTTTCAACATTTTGAAAATTTTCAAAAAAGGAAAAAAAAACTTTTTAATGGGTTAAGAAATATCAATCCAAATTTGTACTAGATATAAAATATGTTTTTCGAAACTATTATGACATTTTTTAATTAGACAAAAGTTCCAAAAGTTAGATCGTTTTCAAAAATATGCAATTTTCGTATTTTAAGAGATTTATAAGTTTAAACCGGTGTTTTTAGTAGATAATAATAAGATTTACAAATTATCTTGAGGAAGTTTTTCAATTGAACACAGGTTATGGAGCGCGAAGCGCGAGTTTCGTAATGCGAATGTAATTGTCAAAGCCGTAGGCGCTTTGAGAATCCTCTTTAAAAGCAAAAAGAAAAAATTTATGTTTGTGATTCCTTGGCAGTTTAAATCACAGTTTTCGATTTCATTTATAGTATTTACGATATTTGAAAAAATTTAGTTGAAGTGTGCGCATGCAACGTACGAAAACGAGCGCGAGAGCGTACCTAGGCGCACCCTAGGAGCGCTCTACCTTGGTGCGAAGCACCGCGCGTAATTATAATGTGCCCGCGCAGCGGGAATATTTTTTTATAAATTTTTTATATTAAAACAAATTTTAATGGAACCAGATTCGAATTGCGCGCGAATATCCAATAATCACGTGATTTTTCGATCAGTCAGTGTTCGGTAGCAGGCACTTAACCTAACTTGGTATCATGGCGGTCTAACTTTTCCAAACGCAGCAAACTTTCGTTGACTGTTCAATATGAAAAAAGGTCTTCTGTGCTTTTACAATAGTATTGATTAACTTATTTGGTGTTGGAAAATCTTGTCTGATACCAAAGATATTTACAACTTCCAGTTGGTTGAATTTATCAAAAGAACTATTGCTATTTTTAAAATTATACTTTTTTTTAGAAACATATGAAGAAGCCGAAAGAAGAGTAGAAACTGTACGATACGAAAATTTCGCATATAAAATCGACTAGAACGAAATTGATTTGCAGAAATGTCCTATTAGGGCCCTAATGAGGACCCCTAACATGTCCAACTGCAATGTGTTCAACTTCATAGGTCTCGCGGAACCGTTAAATATAACTTAAAAAATGCGTTTATTTTTCTTATTGTTTTAAACAAATTCAGAGGCAATATAAATGAAAAATTAAAACAATATAATTATTAATGCTTACTGAAAGCCCTTTTTTTAATTTGCTTAAAATTTCAATCGAAAATTCATTTGTTTTGTTAAGAAAATGATCTACTTTTGTTGGAATTCTCATAAAATATATACTCACAAGCCCTTTAGATATGTCCATGTTATTAAAATGGAAAAAATGTATTTAAAAATTATTTTCTAAAATCATGCATTAGCACCTTTGTTCCAAAAACAGCTGAAATTTTAATAAAAGTAAAAATATTTGTTAAAATGACAATTTTAGTTTATAGCGCCATCTTGAATGTTGTCAAAATTTTCAAATTTTATACCCTAATGCATAGCTGCTATAAATAAATTAGCTCATTTTCTTAAATTTGTCAAGCCTTTCTTGAAAAATGAAAAAACTTTACTTTTTTTTAAGGTGGTCCATCTGGTAAATTTTTATTTAAAATTTGATATAACAAATCACAACTTCTCTCTACTATTAAGCCTAATAAAAAGTAGGCATTATTTTTAATTTTTCCGAAATGTCGGTGATTTAGATTAATAACGTCGATTTTTTTATTTTAGATTTGTGGTCAGAGCCCTCAAAGCCAGTGCATTAGGTATTTTAAAAATCCATTAGTTGTTTCTAGTTTTTCGGAAATTAAGGAAACCCGAAGTTTTGGTGTACTCTTTATAACATTTTTCAAGGGTTTTTTTTCAATTCTCTACAATCTTTTCTATATAGAAGAAAATGAACATCTTCATTCTACTCTTTGTTTGCGTGGTTTCTCTTAATGTTTCTAGTAACTTTACAATATATATTATAATATTAATATTTATTATAAATATTCCAGAATAATAATATTTAAATATAACATTTATATTTATAAAGAATATTCAATTTTCTCGCGATGCTAAAACAAAAGAATTTTGCCTGTTTTAAAATAATGATATTCGAATATAACATTTATGTTTATACACAACATTTCGTTTTTTAAGCACAGAAGAAAGGAGTTAAGTTAAACTTCAAGAAGTAATCGATTGAATCAAATTATTTTCAACAAAGAATTTTTTTTTAAATCCACACCTCTATCATAGTTTGCGTCTCGTATAGGCCCTGCAGAGCGCCATGACTTCTGACAAATGAAAAATTTCTTCAAACTCATTTCTTTTCATACATTTTTTTTATAAACTGCAAAGAACCATGGTAATCAGTTCCTATTTTGTCATGTGTCGTTTTTTCAACAATGTCATTTTTTTATGTGTTATCGTATTTTTTGCAATTAAAATAAAATCTAATGTTACCATACCTAAAAATGATTAGTAACAGTTTTGTAGTCCTTTTCTGGATAAAAATCTTTTGTCCATTCTTTGTTTCATACCTTGTGTCACTTTTAGAAAACAGTTTATTTAAACATTGTAACCGTTATTTTTGACGATTAAGACCAAGACTACGCATTTCATCACAAAATTTTTATTAACAAATTTATAGGTCTCTTTGCGGTGAGCAACTTTTCCTTCTTACCTTTTTGATACCTAGCGCCGTTTATAAACGTTTTATTTATTTATTTTCAATTATACTTTTACAATTTGAACTAAAAAGACGCATCATACCGTAAAGTGGTTTTGAGAAAATTTGTAGATACAATTTATGCGAAAAACTTTACTGAATGAAATGTTATTGTAACTTGTGTCTTTTTTGCAAAAAGTTAATCTATTAATTGGTGATACATTTTTTAATGTTCAACAACTTTTTTCCTTTAATTTTTTTCCTTTTCATGTGTCATTTTCCAAAAATATAACTTTTTTATTTGTTACCTTATTTTTAACGATTAAAATAAAATCTAATCTTACTATACCTAAAGATTGTTAGTAACATTTTTGTAGTCCTTTTGTACATTAAGAACTTTTGCCTATTCATTTTTTTCGCACCTTGTATCATTTTTCAAAAGAAATTTATTTAAAAATTGTTAAAGTTATTTTTGACGTTTCAAACAAAGACTACGCGTTTCATCAAAAAAAAATTATTAACAAATTTGTAGATCCGTTATTGATGAAAAACTTTTCTTTTAAAATTTTTTTCTGATGCCTTGCGCCGTGTAAAAGGAAAAAATTAATTTGTTTCTTTCCAATATTATTTTTCATTAATGAAAAAAACGTATCCTGTTAAAAAATAATTAGTAATATAATGTCTAACTATTTTTCGGGTACACAACTTTTGACTGATTGTTCTTTTGTCATGTGCGACGTTTCGTTTCAATTTTCAGTTTTTTATTTTGAATCATGAAGTCCCCAATTAAAAGATTTGTCATTTAAAAGTGAAGGAACTATTTTGCCATATTTGAATGTGCTAGGAGTTTACTGAAGGATGAAAAAAAAATATTTTATCTTATTTTATGCTTCATTCTTATTTTATAAAAGACTGACATTTACATAATAAAATACACCAATTATTAAATGTCAGAATTTTCCATTTTTAGCTTCTGATTTTACAAAATTATTTTGTATTACCCAAACTCTCGCCTTCAGTCCAGTGTTTGGGGTTGCGCATCTGCTCTCGCCCTGTAGTTCTAGCAAGGCCGAAAATGGGGGGACTGACAGTGAGAGTTTGGTGTGTTTATAGTTTTCTTGTCTATTAAATCGTATCTAGTTACAATACTTACAAACAGTTATTTTTCCTTTGACAAAAGCTTCCATTGACAAACGCCTTTTATCAGAATGTGTAATTGTTTCTGAATTTCAAGGTCGCACGTTTCAATATTTTTGTATAATTATTTGAATACTTGATCTACATAACCATATCTCGAAGCAAGTAGAGCCGGTTTTTTGATTTTACGTTTACTTTTTGTTAAATAATAAAAAAACATGAGAAAATTAGCACATGAATAACAGTGACGCTCAGTGATAGTTGTATATGCACATTCTCAGTCAGCAGACTCCCTGAAGGGAGTCGAATTATCCGGAACGAATCATCCCGGGCATTGTTATGCGATACGGTCAGTTAGAAAAACTTTAATTATGAAGTCATTGATTAATTCTGTTTCAATTAACATATTGAATTTATTTATGTAATTACTTCAAATTGAAAAAAAAGATCTACGAAAATCGGTTAATATTGTGGAATAATCATGTAAATCTGTACGGAATAAAGAAATGCATTTGCACCGCATATCTCTACCACGTCCACGCTAAAAAAATTATGTTTATGTTGTCAACTTGCATAATCTTTGATTTATGAGTAGAGTGTTTCCAAGTATTTTGTACATAATTCTGACTCTAATGTTAAGCTATAGTTTATTATTATAAATTAAGTTATTTTCTTCAGGGTATTTACTACTTTAGACCAAACTAATTTGCTAAACAATTTTTTACACGTGAATCGTAAAAAAGTATTTGTGAATGCAGTAGATGACGCAATCAATGAAAGCTAAAAGTCCTTTTGTTCTTTCAAGATATTTAGCAACTGAGTATTTGGTTGTGATTTTTCAGGCCTAATAATTGAATATTTTTGTCTAATTTTTTGTATACTTCATCTAAATAATCATTACTCGTAGCAAGCAGAGCCACTTTTCCTATACAATGTTTATATTTTGTTTAAGAATCAGAAGCGGACGAAGCGTAGCAGTGAGCACAGTGTCAGTTGCTAAATATCTTTTCAAAAACGCTTTTACAATGCATTGATTGTGCCATCAACTGCAAGAAGTTATATTTTTTTACAATTCACAGAGAAAAACTTGTTTAACAAATCTAGTTTCTTTTTTACAAAGTATTAAATTTCCAGAAGAAAATAACTTGATTTATAAAAGTCAGCTATAAATTAAGGATAAATGTCAGGTTTATAAACCAAATACTTGAAAACACTCAACTTATGGATTAAAGATTACTCATGAGAAAAAAGTTCGAAATAATTAGAAATATGCCGTGTAAATGCAGAAAGTTATATATTTCCTACACATATAAATTTTTACTGCAAATATTAACCGATTTTAATCAATCTACTTTTTCCATTTCTTCTAATTATATAAAAAAATGTATTCTGTTAATTAAAATTGAATTAATCAATGACCCCATAATGTTAATTTTTCTAAAGGGCCGAAATCTCATCAAAATACACGGGCTCATTCGTTTCTGATAATTCGACTCCCTTCGGGGAGTACGCCGACTGGAGTTTGGCGGAGGTGGACAGGCTCGCTGTGGAAATGCAAGGACAGCTGACACTGAGCGTCACGGCTTTTGCTCTCTATTTTGATTATTAAACCAAATATAAGAATTTTATCGAAAAAGTGGCTCTGTTTGCATTTAGATATGGTTGTTTGACTGAGGTATGCAACCAATTAGACAACAATATTCAATCATACTATCTCAAAATTCAGATCCGATTGTCACTCTAATAAAGGGCCTTAAAATTTGGTAGTGTATTAGGAATAGCTCAACGTGCTATTATACTTAGATTTTGTCTTCTTGAATTAGTTCAGTTTTATTTATCTACTATACTGCTAACTATTTTCTATTTGTGTGTCAAACTTTGTTCTACTAACTTCAACTTTAGTTTAGCAAAAAATAATTAATAATTTTACTCTTAGAATTTTCTATAAAGATTAAATCAAATGTGAATATCCCTAAAGAATTTACGGACATCTTTTTTTGTAAATTATAATCAATATTATTATTTCTTTCTAACTAAAAAATAAACGAAAAGCTAAAAATTTCAGAAAAATTGTTTATGTAATTCTGTTTGTAAACTTACATTCATTATTATGTAAGTGAAAAGTAGGCGAAAAGCTACAACTTTGCAAGCAGCAGTGAAACTATAATGCATTATACTATTGGGCGCGATAGATATAAAAATAATATGTTTAAACGTTTTTTTGTTAAATTTTTTTAAGTATTACCTCGGTGTAAGTCAATAGTGAAAAAATTGAAGATTTAGAAGAAACTTCCACTTCTTAGCATTGTTCCACCAGAATATTAATAAAAGTAATAATAAATTATATAACGCATTTATATAAATATCTAATTATTAGCAGAGAATAAGATTTTATGTTTTAAAAACAAGTTATATTTAAAATATTGCAAAAGAATTATAATTGGCGCCAGAAACTCACAAAACCCATTATTTCACTAATGGGGTTTTTTTGGGATCCTATCAAATGGACGGATTGGTGTAATATTTAAAAAATAATTATTAGTTTGTATTCTAAAGCTAATTATGAAGAGAAATATTGTGAAGGATTTATCCAGTCATAAATTTAGTGGCTATAAAAAATTCTGACATAAGAAATTAAAAGTTGCGTTGTGTCCACTCAACTGATAAGCATTCAATTGCACAGTTACTCTTTATAAAATTCTGTAAAATCAGTTTCTAGTTCTTTTGAAACATCTCTTAAATAAATTTAAAAATGAATATATCTTTTCTATTCTTTATTTGCATGGTTTCTCTTCAGATAACTGGTAAGTTTACCTAGTATAATACAATCTTCATATTTATAAAAAATATAACGAATTTCCAAATCCTAAGAAAAAAAGAATTTGGTCCAACTCTAAGAAATAATTAATTTAATCGCATTATTTTAAACAAAGAAAATTATCGTACTTAATTGAGGCCTCTATTCCAAATTGGTTTACGTGCCGTTTTGACGGTGCATGCAGAGCGCCACGTCGCGTTTGTTCACTGATGACTAATCGCGACGTGGCGCTCCACACGATCTAAAGGGAATGTACAAAATTTCAATAAGTTTATATTATTACAATTAACATAATACATAGGTATTTATACATACATATTCTCACTGCCTTGTTTTTGTTAATTAAAAAAGTGCGAATTCTATAAAAAAAACTATTTTGTTATTAAAGATTTTATTGCAACTTGTGTCGTTCTCCCATAAATTTAATTTGTTTCTTGTTAATTTTATTTTTTACGATTAAAATAAAAAACACACATCTCAGCTTGAAGAGGTTTTAAAGAAAATTGTAGATACAATTTAGGCAAAAAAATTTGCTAAATAAATTGTTATTTTAAGTGGTGTGGTTTACATAAAAAGTTTATCTATTTATTTCGGATGCATATCTTTTTTTGCTGAACACCTTTTGTCTTCTCATTTTTTTTGGTCGTCATGTGACGTTTTTTCAACAATATCATTTTTTTATGTGTTATCTTATTTTTTCCGATTCAAATAAAATCTAATGTTATCATACCTAAAAATGATTAGTAACAGATTTGTAGTCCTTTCCTGGATGAAAATCTTTTGTCTATTCTTTGTTTTGTACCTTGCGTCATTTTTAAAAAAAATTTATTAAAAAATTGCAAACGTTATTTTTGATGATTGAAACAAAGACTACGCATTTCATAACAAAATTATTATTAACAAATTTATAGTTCTTTTTTCGTTGAGCAACATTTCTTTCTTACTTTTTTTCATGCCTGGCGCCGTTTACAAACATATAATTTATTTCTTTTCAATTCTACTTTTACAATTTAAATTGAAAAGACGCATCATACCGTAAAGTGGCTTTAAGAAAATTTATAGATACAGTTTATGCGAAAAACTTTGCTAGATGAAACGTTATTGTAACTTGTGTCGTAGTAATAGGTTTTTAGTCCTTTTGTGGATGAACAACTTTTGTCTATTCATTTTTTTTGCACCTTGTATCATTTTTCAAAAACAATTTATTTTAAAATTGGTAGTGTTATTTTTGACGATTAAAATAAAGACAAAGCATATTATTTTTTATTAATGAAAAAAACGCATCCTCTTGAAAAATAATTAGTAATATAATGCGTAACTATTTTTAGGGTAAAAAACTTTTGACTGATTCTTCTTTCGTAACTTGTGTCGTTTTGTCTGAAATTTCAATTTTTCATTTTGAATCCTGAAGTCCCCAATTAAAAGATTTGTCATTGAAAAGTGAAGGAAGTATTTTGCCATATTTGAATGTGCTAGCGGCTTATGGAATGATAAAAAAAAATATAATTTATTTTATGCTTCATTCTTATTTTATAAAAGACTGAAATTTACATAATAAAATTTACCAATTATTAAATGTCAAAATTTTCCATTTTTAGCTTCTGACTTTACAAAATTATTTTGTATTGCCCAAACTCTCGCTTTCAGTCCAGTTTCTGGGGTTGCCTTCAAATAGCCTTGGTCGTAATTGAAGACGAATGTCGCAACCGTTCTTGCCCTGCTCCCCTAAAAAAGAACGTAAGTCAGCAGTTCTAGGAAGGCCGAAAATGGGGGGACTTAAAGCGAGAGTTTGGTGTGTTTATAGTTCTCTTGTCTATTAAATCGTATCTAGTTACAATGCTTACAAACAGTTATTTTTCCATTGACAAAAGCTTCATAATTCTCTGTTTCTTTACAGTGTTAAATGCAATGTTCAACGAAATGTTCGGATTACCGCCTAAAAATGAAAAACCAACTTTAGATCCTAGAGTAGGAGACTACATTTCTGTATATATCAAACACATTGGCATTCTTACTGGAGCTCTAAAGGAACCACCGGAAGCACATAACGGATCTCCAAGACCTGAAAATCTTGCTGAAAGAGGTCCTACAAATAATCGCTTTTTTGTACGAACAACGCATGGTGAGGGTTTATATGCGGACCTAAAACAGACGATAACACTATCTACTGATGATAACTTTTACCCGACCAATCGCTACTTTATAGAGCGACCAGGGAGTACTTTTTTGTCAGGACCTCTTACGAATGAAAAACCTTTGTTCACGAGCGACATTTTGTTAACAAAGTACATCCCTCAAACTGAAGAAACCACTGAAAAAGTTCTTTTCCAATGGGGAGATTTATTTTACCATCACGCTTTTATTCCTCAGTGGGCATTTGACCCCCAACGCGTACGCGAGGAGAAAAAACCAGAAACCAGACAGAGACGAAACAAAATACTCGATTAAATAACGTTATTCAAAATATGATAATTGCAAATTTCGGTTTTAATTTTGGTCCAATCTATCAGAACGTAAAAAAAGGAAACAAAATATTCTGTGCTTTTTGAATAACATATTGTTAGGAAAAGAAAGCTTCGGAAGTATTTTTTGGTTATCCTAGCGAACTTCATTTATTTTAAACGCTATATTAGGGAGACAGAAAACGCTCGTAGGCGTGGATGAGGCCTTTTATCAGAATGTGTAACCGTTTCTGAACTTCAAGGTACCACGGTTAAATATTTTTTCATAATTCTTTGAAAACCTCATCTATATAACCATATCTCAAAGCAAGCAATATAATAAAAAATAAATAATAAAAAAAGTGAGAAAATTAGCACTTGAATAACAGTGACACTCAGTGATAGCTGTATATACACATTTCCAGTCATCTGACGCCCCGAAGGGAGTCGAATTATCCGGATCTAATAAACCCGAGAATTGCTATGCGATACTGTCAGTTGGAAAAACTCACATTTTGAAGTCAGTGATTAATTCAATTTTAATTAGCAGATTGAATTTATTTATGTACGTAAAAAAATTTTGGAAAAAAGATCTATAAAAATTGGTTATTATTGTGCAATAATAATGTAAATCTGTAGGGAATGAAGAACTGCATTTGCACCGCATATTTTTACAAAGTCCACGCTAAAGACTATACTTTTTTAGGTTTTCCACATGCATAATCTTTAATTTATAAGTGGAGTGTTTCCAAGTATTTTGTACATAATTTTAACTCTAATATTGAGCTATAGTTTATTATTATGAATCAAGTTATTTTTGCTTCAGGGTATTTACTACTTTAGACTAAATTAATTTTCTAAACAATGTTTTACCCGTTAATCGTAAAAAAGTATTTGTGAATGCAGTTGATGACGCAATCAATGAATGCTAAGTGTCCTTTTGTTGGCTTAAGCTATTTAGCACCTGAGTATTCGGTTCTGATTTTTCAGGCCTAATAATTGAATATTTTTGTCTAATTGTTTGTATACTTCACCTAAATAATCACTACTCGTAGCAAGCAGAGCCACCGTCCCTATACAATAATATATTGTATGCTTTCACGATGATTCATTTTGATAAAAAGAGATATTTCTGGTTTCACTCGTGTAAAAGACTGAATTGTTTGCCGACGTTTCGTGAACATTGCAGTTGACATCTTCAGGGCTGACCTGAAACTGAGGTCTCAGGTCATGGTGTTCTTAGCTATAATTTCTACGATGCCTGTGATTGGCCAGATCGCCCCACCGTGGGGACTGGTCGAACTTGATTTGCCAATCAAGTCTTTTTTTTTAAATTCGGGAGAACGGAAAGCCAAATCGGATTGGTATTATATCCATTGTCCCTATTGATGTTATTAGGGTGCTTTAAGATTTCGATTGCTTCTCTATGTATTATTGGAAATTTGTTGTATGTTTTTGCAATGACTGTTGTTTCATCAAATAAAACGTTATGTCCTGTTTCGATATGATGTTCATCTAGTGCTGATTGCGTAAAATGTTTTAGCCTGACTTTACTTTCATGTTCCTTCATACGTTGGCTCACCGCTTTCCCGGTTTCTCCAATATAGACTTTGCCACAAGAACAAGGGATTTTATATACTCCTGGATCACTGAAGGGTGTCTTTACATCCTTAGGTTTATTTAGTAGTTGTCCTATTTTCGCAGGTGATTTAAATATGGTTTGGATGTTGTGTTTGTTAAGAATTCTTCCTATTTGTTCTGTGACACCTTGGATGTAGGGTAGAGGGTGGTCATTTTTCTCTCTTTTTCGTTCGTAGGTTGTGTTAACTTGCTTTTTTGAGTGTGTTTTATTATTGCCGTATCAATTTGTATGTATGTGTAATCATTCTGTATTAGGATTTGTTTAAAGTTTTGTAATTCCTTTTGTAAGTTTTCTTTGTCTTTTATGGAGACAGCTCTGTATACAAGGGAGTTGATGACTGATTGTTTCTGAGATGGATGATGGTGGAGGTGGCATGTAGGTATCTGTTTGTATGCGTGGGTTTTCTGTAAACTTCATGTCCTAATGTGTTATCAGATTTTTTGTATACTAATACGCCCAAGAAAGGCAATTTTCCATTTTGTTCTATTTCCATGGTGAACTGGATATTAGGATGTAATTGATTGATAAAATCGAAAAACTTATTTAGTTCATCTCGTCCATGTCGCCAGATGACAAATGTGTCATCAACGTAACGGAACCAGAATTCTTGTTTAAGTTTGGCTTGGTTAAAGATTTTAGTTTCTAGATGTTCCATAAAGACATTGGCTATTACAGGTGAGATTGGGGATCTCATTGCTGCCCCTGAGGTTTGTTCGTAGAATTGGTCTTTGAACGAGTAGTAAGTATTATTGAGACATTGTTCCATCAAAGGTACAAGTTCGGAAGGGAAGTTTGTGAAAGATTTATTAATATTAATTGTATCCGAGATTGGTACTTTCGTAAAAAGAGATACTATGTCGAAACTCACTATGATGTCTTGGGGTTAAATGTGAATCTGTTGTTTCTTTTTAATAAAGTCAAATGAGTTTTGGACGTGAGTGATGGAGTTTCCTGTAAAAGGATTTAGTTTTGCAGCGAGGAAACATGAAATTTGTGGATTTTTTGGGAGCCCATAAAGTTTTGGAGAGATGGGATTAGTAGGTATTAAGTTAGATATTGTTTGGCTGTCAAGTTTAGAGTTTTTGAGAAGAGTCTTTGGTTTACTGACTATTGTTTTTGTGGGGTTCGTTTTAAGTTTTTTGTATGTATCGTTAGTGAGAAGGTCCAGGATTTTGTTGTTATAGTCTTCTTAATTCATTATTACTTTTGTGTTGCCTTTATCTGCGGGTAATATTATAATATCTTCATTTTAATTGAGTTCTTTAATTGCGGTTTTTTCCTGTTTTGTTAAGCTTGAGGATAGAACTTGAGCTTGGCGTAAAATGTTGGCCGTCCTGCGTCGTATGTCATTTGCTTTTTCGGGGGAAAGGGTATATATTGTGGATTCTAAATTACTGATTATTTCTTCTTTTGGGATTTTCGATGGAGCTACAGCAAAATTATGTCCTTTAGAAAAGGCTGAAATCATTTCATTGTTGAGAGGGTGGTCAGAGATGTTTTTTACTGTATTTGTTAGTTTAGTTTGCTTTACTGGAAGTAATTTGTCAAATTTTGTTTTTTGTTTTTGTGTGGAAAGCTCTGTAATCCGTTGAGATTGGTCAAACGATATGCGGTCCAATGTAGACAAAATGTCAAATCTGAGGGTATTTGATAGGAAAAGGTAAAGTTTTAATAGGTTTTTAGAGGTAGTGTGCAAAAGAAATTTGGTATGCTGTATTCTTTCTTTAACGAGAAGCAAACTTGTATTATGCAGAATCGATTTGGATTTAGATGTTTCCAAATTATTTTCCAGTTGTAAGAATTTTGAGACTATTTTGTTGTCTCTGCACCGTTTCAAAAAAGCTAAGGATGTTAGTAGCTTACCTTGAGAAGTCCTGAGTTTACTAAAGGTTTTGGTTTTAGTAAGAATACTCTCCCCGTAGAGTTCCTTGATAATAGATTTTATGCTATCACGATGATTTATTTTGATAAAAAAAGATATTTCGGGTTTCACTCGTGTAAAAAACTACGAATTGTCAGTTTCAGGTCAGCCCTGAAGATGTGAACTGCAATTTTCACGAAACTTCGGCAAATAATTCGTAGTTTTTCACATGAGTGAAACCCGAAATATCTCTTTCCTATACAATGTTTATATTTTGTTTAAGAATCAGAAGTGGACGAACCGTAGCTGTAAGCACAGTGTCAGTTGCTAAATATCTTTTAAAAAACGCTTTTACAACGCACTGATTGTTCCATCAACTGCAGAAAGTAATATTTTTTTACATTTCATAGGGAATATCTTGTTTAACAAATCAAGTTTCTTTTTTACAAAGTACTAAATTTCCAGAAGAAAATAACTTAATTTATAATAGCCAGCTATAAATTAATGATAAATGTCAGGTTTATACACCAAATACTTGGAAATACTCTACTTATGGATTAAAGATTATTCATGTGAAAAAAATTTTTCAAATTAGAAATATGCGGTGTAAATGCAGAAAAGTTATTAATTTCCTACAAATTTAAATTATTAGGGCAAATATTAACCGATTTTAATTAATCTTTTTTTTTTCATTTCTTCTATTTATATAAATGAATTTATTTCGTTAATTAAAATTGGATTAATCAATGAACCCATAATGTGAATTTTTCTAAAGGGCCGAAATCTCATCAAAATAAACGGGCTCATTCGTTTCGGATAATTCGACTCCCTTCGGGGAGTACGCCGGCTGGAGTTTGGCGGAGGTGGACAGGCTCGCTGTGGAAATGTAAGGACAGCTAACACTAAGCGTCACGGTGTTTGTTCTCTATTTTGATTAATAAACCAATTATAAACATTTTATCGAAAAAGCGACTCTGTTTGCATCTAGATATGGTTGTTTGGATGAGGTATGCAACAAATTAGACTAAAATATTCAATCATACTGTTTCAAAATTCAGTTCCGATTGTCCCTCTGATAAAGGGTCTTAAAATTTGGTAGTTTAATAGGAATGGCTTAACTTGATATTATACTTAGATTTTGTCTTCTTGCATTAGTTCAGTTTTATTTATCTACAATACTGCTAACTATGTTCCATTTGTGCGTCAAACTTTGTTCTACTAATTTCAACTTTAGTTTAGCAAAAAATAGTTAATAATTCTATTCTTAGAACTTTCTATAAGGATTAAATCAAATGTGAAACGCCCTAAATTATTTACTGATATCCTTTTTTAAAATTATTGTCAACATTATTATTTCTTTCTAACTAAAATTCAACGAAAAGCTAAAAATAACAAAAAAATTGTTTATGCAATTCTGTTTGTGAACTTGCATTCATTATTATGTAAGAGAAAAGTGGGAAAAAAGCTACAATCTTCCAAACAGCAGTGAAACTTTAATGCATTATACTATTGGGCGCGATAGATATAAAATATAATAATATGTTTAAAATTTTTTTTGTTAAATTTCGTTAAACATTACCTCGATGTGAGTCAGTAGTGAAAAAAATTGAAGATTTAGAAAAAAACTTCAACTTCTTAGCATTGATCCACCGGAATATTAATAAAAGTAACAATAAATTATCTAAAGCAATTATATAAATATCTCATTATTAGTAGAAGGTAAGATGGCATGCTTAAAAAACAAGCTATTTTTAAAATATAGCAAAAGAATCATAATTAAGCCACAAAATCACCAAACCCATTATTTCATTAATGGGGCTTTTTTGGGATCCTATCAAATGTACTGATTGGTGTAATATTTAAAAAATAATTATTAGCGGTATGGTAAACAACTTATGCGGCTTAGCAGTCAGAAATATAATTTATTTTAAGTCTGGCTCATTTGTCAACGTTTCGAACTGGTACCAGTCCCTCTTCAAGACTCTACAAGGAAGGATACAGTGGTTAGATCGTGAATAGTTGTTTAAAAGCGAAATTACATATAACATACCTTGTTTGGAGCGAAGTCAAAAGATTCCAAATAAATTTAAAAATGTCCGACAAGGTTCGAACATTGAAGTGTTTAGATCGATGCCTAGAATGGAAGATGGGTCTATGTGGGTTATTTTGTTTTTCTAAAATATAGTTATGAAGGAGGCTAAAATTGTAGAGTTTGTTGTGAAGTATTACCTTGATTTTAGAATTTAGTTCTTTTTCGGTTTCCATAATAGAGCATATAACCTCAAAACTGCTATAGAAAAATTGTTTCAAGTGTGGTGTTGGTGTTATCACTGAGGCTGATAAGAAGAGACTTACGGTCGTAATGGAGCAGCAAATTTATAAAGAAAAAGTGTTAGGTCTTTTACAAGATAAAAGTGTAAATGAAAAGGTCATAAGGAATCCCTTAAATAGAATAACAAAAGACAGGGGTGTTTTAGTCAAAAACTGGGAACATTCGAGACTAATTTCTGATAATATATCCTTAAATCTAAGACCGTCGAATGCACACTTTTCCGGAATATACGGCCTACTGAAAATCCATAAGGAAGCGATTCCTCTTAGTCCGATTACCTCCGACATCGATAAACCATGTGTAAAAATAGCATCGCTTTTACAAAGTGCAATTTAACTTATTTTAGGCCAAACTAACACATTTATAAAAAATAATTATGACTTTATTAAAAAAATTTAAACCATTACTTTTCCAGATAATTTCACTTTTATTTCTTTGGACGCGGAATCGATGTTCACTAACATTTCTAAGGAATAAGGCAATTGAATGTATAAAAAAAAACGTTAGATACAAATTAAAGAACACACGTGTTTGACAAAAGGAGCCTTTGCAGAAGCGACAAAATTTGTTATGGAGAATGCCTATGTACAATTCGAGAATGAAACTTATAAATAAAAAATCCGGGTAGCTATGGGCTCCCCCATTTCTGCAGCTATAGCTAATCTGGTATTAGAAGATATACAGGAAGAGATCCTAATGCATCTTTCCTATAACGAACCTTTTTCTTTCAGGTACATAGATAATATTCTCACCTGTGTACCTGAGGAAAAGATAGATGACTTGTTTGACAGATTCAATAGGGCTGACCCCGTTTCTAAATTCACTCTAGAAAAATCGACTGACAACAATAGAATAAACTTTCTTGATGTCAATGCAATGGTCGAAGACGGACGTGTAATTTCAAATTGGTACCGCTAACCTACATGGCCAGGTCGTTACCATCACTTTCATTTCCATCATCCGATCTCTGTAAAATAGGCGTAATTTACTCTTTGGTAGACAGGGCCATAAAACTAGCTGAACAAAGGATACACGAAGAAAACTTAGCTTTACTCAAAAAATTTAAATACAAAATATATATCCAGAAGAACTCATGGCCTCTAAAACAAGTCTTCGTCTGTGTACTATCTTCGATGCCAATAATAATACTAACAATCAACATGGGAATGGAAGTGATGAAATGCCGAAAAAAGTGGTGGTCTTCCCATACGCTTATCTTTTCTCCAAAAAAATCAAACAAATTTCTAAACATTCAGAACAATCAATAGCTTTTGAAAGTGCTAACAAACTTCAGAAGTCATACAAATCCATAAAAGATCCTATAAAAAAAATTCATAAAACACACGTCGTTTACCAATTAACTTATAACCAGTGTGGATAGGTCTACATAGGCCAAACTCAAAGGAAACTTAGAGTTAGAATAAAAGAGCATAAAAGAGATGTAAACACTTTTTGTACTAAAACATCCTTAAGAAAACATGCCGTCACTATGTTTCACACTTTTGATTACAAAAATCCCATTATTTTAGTCATAGAAAAAAATAAAACTAAATGAGAAGTTCTTAGTCTAACATAACTTAAAATGCACTGTTTATTTACATCTAGAATTTTATTTGATTTGAATTGAGGAAATGTGGTGCTTGCGATCACGTGATCGTCAGTATAACGTGACTGCAATAACCCACTCCCTCCAAAATATTTTAATCTCAGTACAGAACCTCAAAAAACCACGAGACCACGCGTAATTGCGTTGGTCCTTGCTTCACTTTAACACAACATTTAAATTACTAAAAAATGAATTTCAAAAGAGCAATTCAAACAAAAATCTTCTTACAAACATCTCTAAAATCAGTATTAACAGATCCAAAAATGTGCCAACACCACATTTGAAACAATTTTTCTATTGCAGTTTTGAGGTTATATCCTCTGTTATGAAAACCGAAAAAGAACTTAATTCAAAAATCAAGGCAATACTTCACAACAATCTCTACAATTTTAGCCTCCTTCATAACTATATTTTAAAAAAATAAAATAACCTACAAAGACCCATCTTCCATTCTAGGCATAGATGTACTCGTAAACACTTAAATGTTCGAATCTTGTCTCACATTTTTTAATTTATTTGGAATCTTTTAACTTCGGTCCAAACAAGGTATGTTATTTGTCATTTCGCTTTTAAAGAAATATTCACGATTTAACCTTTGTATCGCTCCTTGTAGAGTCTTGAAGAGGGACTGGTACCAGTTCGAAACGTTGACAAATGAGCTGGACTTAAATTAAATTATATATCTGACCACTAAGCCCCAGAAGTTTTTCACCATATATACAACATCGGTCGCCTAAGGTTATCTATATTTGATAATTATTAGTTTGTATTCTAAAGCTTATTATGAAGAGAAAGATTGTGAAGGATTTATCAGTCGTAAATTTAGCGGCTACAAAACATTCTGAGATAAGGAATTAAAAGTTGTGTTGTTTTTCACTTAACGGATAATAACTCAATTGCGCAGTTACTCTTTATAAAGTTTTGTAAAATCAGTTTCTAGTTTTTTCGAAACATCTCTAAAATAAATTAAAAAATGAAGCTACTTTTTCTATTCCTTATTTGCGTGGTTTCCCTTCAGGTAACTGGTAAGTTTACCCAGTATAATACAATATTTATATTTATAAAAAATATAACATTTTTTCAAACCCTAGGAAAAAAAATCCGCCCAACTCTAAGAAATAATTCATTTAATCTCATTATTTTAAACAAAAAAAATTATCGAACTTAATTGAGGCCTCTATTGCATATTGGTTTACGTGCCGTTTAGACGGTGCGTGCAGAGCGCCACGTCGCGTTTGTTCACTGATGACTAATGGCGACGTGGCGCTCCACACGATCTAAAGGGAATGTAGGCCCATATGGATATGGAATAGAGGCGTTATTCTAGTTAAGTAATTTTCTTGTTTTAAAATAATGATGTGTGAATACAATATTTATATTTCTTAGAAATATTCAATTTTCTCAGAATCACAGAAAAAATTGTTCCGCCAAACTTTAAAAAATTATTGATTTAATCTCATTATTTTTACCAAAGATGGCAAACATTTATGCAACAAAGTACAATATATCTGCAACTAAAGTTTGTTGTTGAAATATGTACTTCTTTAAAAAAAATATACAAAATTTAACTAAAAAAACATGCCTGGTGCGCGGGCATTGAACGCTATGCGCCGAGTTCGGGCGCGCCTACGGCACGCGGGTACTCTCTCGCGCTTCGCGTTCGGTTTTCTTAATGCGCAGACTTTAATTAAATTTCTTTAATTACCAAAAATATTATTCTTTAAATCGAAAACTGTAATATCAACTTCTGTTTTTGAAGAAGGTCCTAAATGACCTGCGGCTTTCATGATTATATTCTGATTATGACACTGGCGCTTGGCGCTCAATAATTTGTGTCCTGTGAAAAACTTACTCAAAATAATTGGTAAATTTGTTCAAAATCTACAAAAATAACGCTCAAACCCTTAAGAAGTGTATAGAATGTTTATTTTATTGGGAAATCCTTTAAAAGTGAGCGTGGATACAACATTCAACAGACAGACATACTGGCACAGTAGGAGGAAATACACTTTTTTCGTTCAAAACTGTCCAGAGCCTTCAATTTTGGTCCGATTTTTAATTTTTTTTTTTAATTAAATTTCATCAAATTCTGAAGAGCTTGACGCTCTGAAATTTTGTCTCTTCTACTTGTTTCTTAATAATTTTTTCACTCAAAGTATGGAAAAACTGAAATTTTTTACATAACAATTTTTAACGCTCTAAAAACTGATTAGGTCAACTTTATATTATCTTAAGTAAATGTTTAGGCACTCATAGAATACAAATAGTTTGCTTGTTAGTCCATTCATTTGTGATAAACAAATTTTATAAACTAATTAGCAGGTATTCTTATTATCATTGAAAAAATGTTATGTTTACTAAGAGTGCTTCATATTAATGTAGGAATGATATATAATTACAAGGAGAATTGAAAAGTTTATAATAAGCATTCTTATAAATAATTCTTATGGCAAAATATTAAAATTTCAGATTTTTTCAAATTATAATTTCCTTCGATCGCAAGACCGACTTTTGGATGAATAATTGCTAGTCAAAAAAATATTAGAAAAGTTAACAATAACAATTGTTATAAATAATTCTCGTGATAAAATATTCAAATTTAAGGTTTTATCACATTTTAGTCTTTTTTAATCGCTAGAATGGCTACTGAGTTTATTAACATATAAGTTGTTATATTTTTTTAAATATTATAAAAGATACATTTTTCGGGAGTATCAGTAGCAATTCTAGCGATTAAAGAAAATTAAAATTTGATAAAACCTTAAATTTGAATATTTTATCACGAGAATTATTTGTAACAATTGTTATTGTTAACTTTTCTAATATTTTTGTGGCTAGCAGTCATTCATCCAATAGCTGAAAACATTTCCAGTGCCAAAACAAAAAAATTTCGATGTAAAAGGGCCAACATTTTGAATTTGCTTTTTTTTTTTTGTTTATAAAAATTTAAGATGTTATATTTGATCAAATATTATTAAATATTTATTATTTTAAGAAATCCTTGAAGTCGTTCTGGTGATTGAAGGAAATTATAATTTGAAAAAATCTGAAACACAATATATTATTTTTATATGGGGGTGTTCTGATGGGTTCGTTAACGATCAAAATATCTTTCCATTTTATTTTATTCAACATCCCACGTATCCAGAACCTTGTCACTTTTAACCCCCCACCCTCCACACACACACACACACTTACGTAGTTTATCGTAGCTTTTTCCAGGACCCCCTACCACCCCGTAGAAAAACACGTTGTGTTTTATGAGAAACACTTTCTAAACAAATCAACATCAAGTAAATCATCTATTACAGGCAAACGATTTTCTTCAGCTTTCTTACAGTCTTTCAGTGTCCCCCTCCCTCTTTGAAGACGCTACATAGTTTATAAACGACCCTTAAGAATTTTCCTTTTTTAGGTTCTGGCTTTACTGAATTATTTCGTATTATTACAGTCCTGCCGTTTATTAAATCGTTTAAATGCAAAAATTATGTTCTTTTTGGATGGCGAGTCCAAAAATATCATCCATTTTTTCTTATTGCCGACGGGTCACTAGATACTTATAGAAAATCAGTGTTTAATCTTTTTACAGACAATGTCATAGGCCCTTAGTTCCTAAAACTGGCAGGATTCAAATTTTGAATAAGCAAATCATTTATTACCAAATTACAAGTTCGGTCGGTTGTAAACTTGCAATCCTTAGCAGGTGTCAACTGATTGAACCCAGCCTAGCTACCTGATTCCTGGAAACAGCAGGCCCTGCGGGTGGGGTCCATAGTTTGTAAAGCTTGGAGTATACTGGGAAATAAAATTTACAAAGAAAAACTTTCGTAATTTTGATCCTGGAAAATATTAAAGCCCTAAATTGATAATCCAACTTTCTTTGGAAACAATTCTGTTTACCACTCAAAACTTAAACTTCTCGTCTTAAGACAGGTCAACCTCAACTTGTCTTAAGATTTACAATCAAACTTCTCGTATTAAGACCATTTCACCCCGACTGGTCTTCAAAACCCGTCCTGAACCTTAGTCATAAACTCAAGAACTATGTTTTCGTCTACTATGTCTTGCCTCTGGCCGCCAGCGACACATAGCCGTCTTGGAGACGAACTCAAGACGAAATATTTTTATTTAACTAGTTAATAACAGATATGTTTTTAGTGAACAAAAGCTTTATATTTGTCTATTATTTACAGTGTTAGATGCAATGTTCAACCACCTGTTCAGGGACAGTTTCGGATTGAATAATGATCATCTACCGTCATCTTTAAGTGTTTTTGATGGAGACTACGTTTCCGTATATATCAAAAGAATCGGAATTTTTACTGGATATCTACAACAATCACCTGGAAGACATGCAGAACCTTCAAGACCTGAAAGAGGTCCTACAAATGAGCGCTTTTTTGTACGAACTCGTGTTGGCGTAGTTTTATATGCGGACCTAAGAAATTCTTCTAGTTCTTTTAATGATAACGTTTTTTCGACTAATCGCTTTTTTATAGATCGAAAATATAACACTGTTTTATCCGGACGTCTTACGGATGTGAAACCTTTTTTCCCCTCGGACGTTCTATTAACAAAGTTTATCCCTCATGAAAATAAAACTCTCTTCCAATGGGGATATTTACAGCACCATGATGAATATGTGCCTGGCTGGGCACGAAGACCTTTAGGTTAGTTCATCTATATTCGTCTAGCATACAGTTTGCTATTTTTTATTTTCTTGTGTGTGTGAATCTTCGCAGCATTACTGGCAGCAAAAAATTGTATATTATAATTCAGGGTTACTACAAAATTTCAATTGAAGAATCATCCTTGCGTTTTCCTTAACTCGGAAAATCTTTATCCATCCAGTAATTGACACTAGACCCCATGAAACCATGAATAGATTAGGACATTTTTTTCTGTCACAGTTCTCAGGGTGCTGATTCAGGTGGCAATCCAAGAATGTCATTATTGTTGAATCCAATAAACCTTTTTCTAAATGTTTCTTCGACAATAATTTAAGAGTTCGAAGGTATTCTTCATCGCTCGTATGAGGACGAGTTGCGGATCGTCCAATTTTTCATTTTAATTGACCGTTATACATTTTTTATTCAGGTCTCAAAACCCAATTATACATAGGATATCAATAATGTTATTATCAAAAATTTTTGTTTTTCAATTTTTTCTAAAAAATTGTTTTGTGTCAATAGTAATACTTAATTCTACAAAATGAAACTGTGGTGTATACAAAATTTTTAACTTTCACAGGGGTATTCTGACTTTTCCTGACTTTGACTGACCATTTTAAAATTCTCTTACCGGTAATTACCCTGACAATTAGCTTAACCTTATTTTATAATTCTGCATCATAATATTCTAAGTACAATACCGATGATTGTAGATTTTAATGCACGAATTTATATAGCCATAGTTTTTCTTTTATTAGCATAATGTATTTTTACTTTCACGGATCAGTGCTTGTGATTATTATATATTTCTTAATTATATTGTTTCTTAGAAAACCCTAAGTACATTCTATAATACATGCAAATGAAAGCTAATACGACTTGTTAATAATAAGCATCATCATAAATAATTTTAGTTCGCAATCAAAGCAAGGAGTTTGATTCTACGAAAGAATATGTTGAAAAGCTCATAAATATGAATTAGAACCATTTTAAAAGTTCGAAATGTTAAGTTATATTTTATTAATATTCCCAGGTGTTCTGAACAGAGTTATGTGCCTCCTAAAAAAATTGAATAAAAAAGTGGGTTTCCACTACATTCGTCGAAATTTTTAAGAACTCAATAAGTCTGTTTTATATGGTTCCAAAGAAACGCTATGAGTGAAAAATCGTGTTTTGCGAGTTTTTGGCGCTAATTATGATTCTTTCGCCGATTTTGCAAAACAAATTGTTTCTAATGAGCAAAATACTGATCTCTACTAAAAAATAAATGTATAAAATGTATAAACCAAATACGTGCAAAATTATTCAAGTTTTTTCAATAGATCATATTAAATGTAAATATCCTTGTAGGGATTATTGAAAGTACTTGCGTTTAAATTAATATCAACATTGATTTTTATAATCTTCTCCTAATTAGCAAGAAAGAAAAGCTGAATATTTTACTAAAAAATTCAAGTTTTCAGAATTATTCAAACAGAATGTCAATCGAAATAATAATATATTGTTGTAACAATTATCTTTGTTAGCATTAAATAATTGTAGCTTCACTATAATTAAAGAGTGGACTAAAAGTTTAATATTTGAACATTTTTTGAAGTTTATAGCATTATTATGAGATAATATTGTTATAAATAATACCCAATTAAATGAACAATTATTTATGACAAGTTTAATTAACCATTTTCACACCCTCACTATTTTATTATAGTACTATTTTATACAGTGTGTCAAAAAACTTACGGAACTAGACATTCGAATGACCTTTATGGCCATCATGAAGGTCAAATTAAAGGACACGATCGAATTCCTCGTTAAAAGTTACTGCAATAATGACCTTGACGTCATTGAAAAATATTTCACCTAAGGAGATTTTCAGGGGATCCGGAACTTTTTGAACCATCTGTATATGAGAAACATGTTGTGATTTAAAAATTGCCAAACAAACGTTATTTGCGTCAGATACTTGCTAAACGCATTTTCTTACTAATAGGGTTAAAGTTCATGGGGCTCGCGAAATCTCTGAATATCATTTAAAAAATGCATTTAGATTATATCGTGACTAACAAGTTTAAAGGCGATGTGCATGAAAATTTCAAAAAATTCCATTTTTAGCGAAACAAACCTCGCTTTGCTGGCAATATTGAGCGTTGTCCGAACTGGAGAATATATTGACCTCGCGCTACGCGCTCGGTCCTCCTACTTCCTCCACATTTGGTGCGCAGGCTTTTTAAAATTACAGGTCGAAGCATCGATAACTGTAAATTAGGGATTGTGAATTCTCTTTTGTTAAAGCTCCTTCGGCTTTAACGTACACATTCTCATCACATTTTCGTCACCTAGGTCTAGGACGGCTTACTCAGGTATTGAAAAATAAAGTAAAAATGTTGTTTTTCATGATTACTTATTTTTCACTAATTTTAATTCTTAGATACCCTAAAAAAATGTCTAATTTCAATAATTTTTTATTGGAACAATCCTTATGATAGTTCAATATTAATTTTTAGGACTTGTGTCGTTCTTAAAAAAAAAAATATATTAAAAAAAATATTTATGTGTAATTTTACGAAATTAAAAAAAGTACGAACCCCATTGAAAAATTAGGGTCCATATCATGTCACATGCGGCAAGCCTCTCTGCGGCGAGTCTCACCTGCGACATGTCACATCTGAGGCATGTCACATCTGCGGCATGTCTCTTCTGCGGCATGTCACATATGTGGCTGGTCACATCTGCGGCATGTCACATCTGCGGCTTGTCACATCTGCGGAATGTCTCATCTGCGGTAAGTCACAACTGCGGCATCTCTACCCAGCGGCTTCTCTACCGGGCGGCATTTCTCACTGTGAAATTGACATTTTTGCGGCAAATCTCACCAGAAAATATTCTCCCAGTGACATCTCACCCTTCCAAAAAATGTTTAATGCCCAATTAAAAATGGCTAAACTGAGGCAAGTCTCCCTGGACTAATTGTCTCCCCGGTGGCATCTCTACCCCGGAAAATATTTTCGAGTTCGTATTAAAATATTAAAACTGCGGAAAGCCTCCCGGAACTAATTGTCACATCTGCGACATCTCCCACCAGCGAAAAGTCTCACCAGTGGCATCTCTCACCCGTGGAAGAATGTTCAAATCCACATTAAAGTGGCAAAAGTGTGGCAAGTCTCTCATGACTGATTGTCACACCTGCGGCATCTCTCGCCCGCGGCAAGACTCCCTGGCGGCATCTCCCATTCGGGAAAAATTTTCCAATGCACATCAAACTGGCAAAAGTGAGGCAAGTCTCCCAGGATTAATTGTCACATTCGCGGCATCTCTCATCAGCGGCAAGTCTCCCCAGCGGCATCTCTCCCCCAATAAATATTTTTAAACACTTCCAAAGATGACGTAACGGTGGCAAGCCTCGCCAGCGGCATCTCTATCTCGAAAAAACTTGTTAAGTACTTCCAAAGGTGGAGCAACTGCAGAAAGTCTCCCCAGCGGCATCTCTCCCCTACGAAAACTTTATAAGAACTTCTAAAAATGGCAAAACTGCGGCAAGTCTACCCAACGACATCTATCACCCAAGAAAATTTGTTCAGCACTTCCAAACATGGTAAAAATGTGGCAAGTCTCCCCAACGGCATCTCTCTCCCAAGAAAATTTTCTGTCTCCCCAAGAAAATTTTGTAGGAACTTCTAAAAATGGCAAAAGTGCGGCAAGTCTCTCCAGCAGCATCTCTTCCTCAACAAATTTTTTGGTAGTTTTAAAGATGGCATATTTTTGAATTTTCAAACATTAAAAGAATTTAATGCAGTTACTATTATCTTCAGATATTTATTTATTTTCATACAAATTTTGTAAATAGCAGTAATGAGTGAAAAACGTCAAGACTTTCAGCTTCTTTTGTTGACCGAAGTAGCAACTGAGTTTCTAGCTGGTCGTAGATTTTGCAGCTGGTGTGCAGTAAATCAAAAATTTTTTTAGAGAAATCCTGGAACGATAGAAAGATACGACAAGTGAAACTTTTCTCTTTACCACGAATGAAAGCAATGTAGTTTTTTTTTTACCATTAAATTTGCATCTCCTAATTTCTGTATTTTGAATGAGTTTAATTAGTTATTTCCAAAAAATTGATTTGCATAGTTTTAACCAAAGGTTTAATGTTTTACAAACATTTATTTTTATGTAACGAAGTCTATCTTATTTATTTTTCAATAATAATTACTTACAAGTAAGTTAAAATATAGAAACTGGGGAGACTTGCCACATTTTTGCCATTTTTAGAAGTTCTTAAAAAATATTCATGAGGGAAAGATGCCACTGGGGTCACTTGTCGCACTTTTGCCATTTTTAGAAGTTTTTAAAAAATATTCATAGGGGAAAGATGCCGCTGGAGAGACTTGCCGCACTTTTGCCATTTTTAAAAGTCCTCACAAAATTTTCTTGGGGGAGAGATGCCGCTGGGGAGACTTGTTGCATTTTTGCCATCTTTGAAACTACAAAACAATTTGTTGGGTGCGAGATGCCGCTGGAGAGACTTGCCGCACTTTTGCCATTTTTAGAAGTTTTAAAAAAATATTCTTAGGGGAGAGATACCACTGGGGAGACTTGCCGTACATTTGCCATTTTTAAAAGTCCTTACAAAATTTTCTTGGGACAGAGATGCCGCTGGGGAGACTTGCCGCATTTTTGCCATGTTTGGAAGTACTGCACAAATTTTCTGGGGTGATAGATGTCGCTGGGTAGACTTGCCGCAGTTTTGCTATTTTTAAAAGTTCTTACAAAATTTTCGTGGGAAAGAGATGCCGCTGGGTGACTTGCTGCAGTTGTTCCACCTTTGGAAGTACTTAAGAAGTTTTTCGGGATAGAGATGCCGCTGGGGAGGCTTGCCGCACTTACGTCATCTTTGGAAGTGTTCAAAAATATTTATTGGGGGAGAGATGCCGCTGGGGAGACTTGCCGCTGATGAGAGATGCCGCGAATGTGACAATTAATCCTGGGAGGCTTGCCGCAGTTTTAATATTTTAACATGAACCCGAAAATATTTTTCGGGGTAGAGATGTCACCGGGAAGACAATTAGTCCAGGGAGAGTTGCCTCAGTTTAGCCATTTTTAATTGGACATTAAACATTTTTTGGAAGGGAGAGATGCCACTGGGAGAATTTTTACTGGTAAGAAATGCCGCAAAAATGTCAATTTCACAGTGAGAAATTCCGCGCGGGAGAGAAACCGCTGGGTAGAGATGCCGCAGTTGCGACATGCCGTAGTTGTGACTTACCGTAGACGAGGCATTACGCAGATGTGACAAGCCGCAGATGTGACATGCCGCAAATGTGACATGCCGCAGGTGAGACTCGCCGCAGGGAGAGTTTGTAAATTTTTTTGGTTAAGCAATTTTCGTCTGTTAATTTTTTTCCATATCTTTAATAGTTTCACTGTAAAACATGCAATTCGATTTTAAATTATTTTTTGTACTATTAGAATTTTATTTTGTAATTTATCAAGGAAATTCAAAAAGTTGTGACAGTAATCTTGTAAGGAGTTCAAAAAGCAACGGTTTTCTTGGCTTGACTCTTTTTACATCGTGCGTTATTTGGCTCAACATTTCCTTTTGTTTTGTTGCATTTTGTGAATACTATAACTCTGAAAATTTCCGTTTTTGAAAAAAAGTATTTTTATCACTTTATAATGAAATTTCAAAAGAAATATTGCAAAAAAATTATGCTAAAACTCGTATGGGGACAAGTCGTGGTTCACTAAATATTCAATTTTCCCTGACTGATATAAATTTTTTATTCAGGTATAAAAACACCGTCACCTTCTTCACCGACAAAATATACCTGCTATTTTAGAAGAAAGTTCTGCTAAACCTGCATGATTTTCAGTAAGAATAGGCATAACATAGATTTTCTGTGTGTGAATTTTACAAAAAAATATCCGTAAATTTGTAAAATCACTGAAAATTCAGTAAACTCTGCAGAAAATTCGGTAAACTTTAAATAAACCCCATGCTGTCCCTAGATTAATTAAATATGTTTTTTAAATTTTCTGTTTTATTTTTTCTAATATATAAACTCTAAATTCTATAACAGGTGATTACCAAATTGTTTGAAGTTGTGGTGTTTCGTCTTTGTGGGATTTTCTACGATTGAAAGTGATTCAATTTATCGACATCGCCTATTTCAAAGCTATTTTCAGTTTCCTTATTATATAAAGGAATGTTTGAAGTCACGTGATTTCTCAGTTTAAGTGTGTGATGATAGCCTTGTCGCTTGAGAAAAACAGTGTACGGGCAGCAGTGAATCGTGACAGATCTTTGTCCGAACTTTTTGGATCAGTAAAGTGATGAACTCAATAAAGATGATTATTTCTAACGATTCTTCTCTCTCTATTTCTGATCTGGCGAAATTAATTATTTATAAACATGAACATTAAATAAATGGTCCTTCGAGCCGGATAGAATATCGTGAAAAAACATTCAGTAGTGTACAATTAATACAGAAAAGACCAAAGTAAGGAATTTTATTGAGTGAAAGCACAAGAAATAGGTGGAAAGTATGACGGCTTTAGGTCGCATAGCAAGGATATAAGCTGGTGAAATCTTCGCACGTACGGTAAGGCAGTCCCGGATAGAACTTCTTGACCAACGCTGGAAGTGTTGTGAAACCCTGCATCTGGAAATTAATGCTGAAACTGCGTCGGCTGAGCGTTAGAAATTGGAATATTTCACAAAGCCTAAATATGTAGTTATTCAAGATGCTTATCTCAATGCGCGAGATTTTTTGTATAATCAATTGGTCTTGCTTACTCCTGAGACTAAGGCTAATGAAAGTTTGAATCAGTCTCAAATTATTCGTCATGATTCTTTGCCTGCTAAACTTCTTCAAATCACTTTACCGGAGTTTTCAGGAAACTACAAGGATTGAGAGAATTTCCGCAATTTATTTAATGCTTTAATAATTCAAAACGATTCCTTGTAAAAAGTAACAAGATTACACTATTTGAAATTGTCCTTAAAGGGCGAAGCTGAAGGTTTTTTAAGACATGTTTCGATAACTGATGCTAATTTTATCTCCACTTGGGAATCGCTAAAGACCAGATTTGACAACAAGAGAGCTGTAATCTCAACTCATTTACAACCCTTTACAAATCTTCCTAATGTGTCGAATAATATTCTGGGAAACTTAAAACACTTAGGCGATAAAACTAATGAGTCATTGGTGGCTCTCAAGAATCTTAAACGCTTAACAGAACATTGGAGTGATTCACTTGTTTTTATAAAGGTTAAAAAGTTTGATATAAGTACTCTCAAGGTATGGGAGATGCGTATTGGTTCTAGCACTGATTATCCCACTTATCAGCAACTTGACTCATTTTCGGAGACTCGCATACGTATTTTGGAGGCTATTAAAGCTACAAAACCTGGTGCGGGTTCTCAAGAAAAGAGTAGGGCTTCAAAACAATCGGGATTAGGAGCCACAATGCAACATCTAGCTCAAAGTATCTCCTTTGTAAAAATAATCACTCTTCATTTAAATGTAACCAATTCAAAGTTATGTCTGTGGACAGGCGTAGGGAAGTTGCGACAAATAATCATTGTTTTTATAATTGTCTCACGCCCGGGCATCGTCCTCATAATTGTGTTAGTAAATTTAAATGTTACAAGTGCGGTAGGTGACATAATTCCCTGTTTCATTCCAATGATTATAATTCAAATTCCACCTTACCACCAACTAACTCTACATCGGTTACTTCTTAATTGGCAATTTCAGGTTCTCTCGTGTCACAATCAAATGATCCCGGCAATTTCACCGTGAAGGTGGGGGTGAATCATGTTGCGCTTAAAGAAGTAGACGATAAAGTTAGGTTTCGTTTTCTGAATAATCATCAAAATTTGTCGCGCTCAAACTTACTCGCTACGGCTGTTATTTCCTTCCAAGCTGAAAATGGAAGAAGTCTCAGATTTAGAGTTTTTCTGGACCAAAGATCTGAATGTTGTTTTATTAACAAGAGAGCAATGAAAATATTAAATCCACGCTACAAAAAGGTTAAATCAGTAGTATTGGGTTTAGAGGAGTTAATATTTGTACTTCAAGAAAGTTAGCAGAATTTAATTGAATTCCTAAAGACATATGGAACTTCTTCAAGAAAAGGAATTGGATAGTTTTTAACAAACTGTTGGTTTGCATCATCACCCTATCTTAAGAGAAAGTGGTTCCACTACTAAATTGAGGGTTGTTTTTAACGCTTCCAGTTTAATTTCCAATTATTCTTCCTTGAATTCTCATCTTCACATTAGTCCCAATATTCTGAATGATTTAGTTTCAGTAATTATGAATTGGTGATCACATCGATTTGTTTATATGGCTGACATTCAAAAATTGTTTAGAGAAATTGTAGTTGATCTTCGGGATTCCGACTATCAAAGAATTGTTTGGATTTCTCCGGATAAAGACTTGTCGCTTATAGACTTTCAATCGGTACGTACGATACTGCATGTGCTCTTTATTTAGCTAACAAAGTTGTTAAGCAGTCAGGTTATGATGACGGAAATAGATTTCCTTTAGCCCAAACTATATTAGAAAATAATATTTACGTCGATGATGTTTTGTTTGGTGCAGATAGTCAGATTGAGACTAAACAGGAGCGAGCTCAAGTAACATTGTTTTTATAAGCTTGCGGTTTCCATTTACTAAAATGAGCCGCACATGAACCCGAACTATTGGAAGATTGTCCCTCGGGAGAACACGAACGTGCTATCGAATTTCAGTTAGCTGAGGATACTCAGCTGAAGGTTCTAGGTTTATTTTGGAATCATGAGTCTGATTCATTCTTTTTTAAAGTGACTTTTTATTTGGTCGAAAATCCAACTGAACGGATTGTTCTTTTATTAATAGCTCAGTTGTATGATCCTATGGGTTAAATACTCGAGTCATAATAGTAGCAAAAATTGTAATGCAGGAACTTTGGCTACGTAAACTCAACTGGGACGACAGACTACCTGATTATCTTGAAATTCAATGGTTAAATTAACATGTTTCTCTGGAAAAATTACAAGCACTTCAAGTTCCCAGGTAAACACGACAACTGCAGACAAAATCTGAATTCGAGCTTCATGGCTTTTCTGACGCTTTGTCAAAAGCTTATTTAGCTTCCGTTTACTTTATCATTCTTAGCGAAGATTTAAAGGAGGCTCATGTTTGCCTACCAATGGCTAATTCTAAAGTAGCTCCTGTTAAATATGTATCAATTCCTCGTTGGAAGTTGTGTGGAGCTGCGTTGCTAACTATGATACTTAAGTTTGTGATGGGTACTATGCGTCAGATAAAATACCTCTTTACTGCCACACTGATTCCGTAACAGTTTTGGCTTGGCCAGGAAAACATTGTTCCAATTGGCGTGTGTTTGTCGACAATAAGGTTTCCCTAATTGATGAGCTGGTACCTCGCGCGAAATGGCGATACATTTCTACGAAAGATAATCCGGCCGAATGCGCTACTCGGGGACTCACGCCCGAAAAATTGATAAGGCATTCCTCATGGTGGCAAGGCCTACCTTGGTTAACTTTGCATTCCTCAAAATGGCCTGAATATCGCCACGCAGCCTTCTCGCAATCAAATTTAGAACAACGGCCACTAGAGAGTCATCATGTTTTGAGCGTGATGCTTAAATTCCCCTCTTGGCCAAGATTTCTTCGCGTAACGGCCTATTCCAAAGGTTTATTGATGCCTTTGTGCTTAAGCACTCAAAACTTTATAGGCCTGAACCTAAATTTTTAACCATTTCTCTTAATGCTATTGAAATCCAACAAGCTGTTATGTTTTGGATTAAATTGGTCCAGGCAAATTCCTTTTCTGATAAGATAAAAGCTTTGAACGAAGAAGATAGGGTGGTTCCAAAAAAACTCGCTATTAAAAAGTTTGAATCCATTTTTGGATTCCAAAAATCTCTTATGGTTAGGTGGAAGACTACGGCATGCTCCTACCAGTTTTTATGAGAAGCATCCTATCATTTTGCCGCGTCACCACATAAGTGAGCTTATCGCCACGCATGCTCACCTTCTATCTTTATACGGTGGTTAGCAATTAACTTTACATACACTCAGGCAGTGTTACTGGATTTTAGGAGCTCGATCTTTGGTTTAGCGATTGATCAAAGGTTGCCTGGAGTGCACACATGAGAAAGCGGATTTGTCTCAACAACTTATGGGGGACTTACCTGAATTTAGAGTAACCCCACATCGCCCATTCAAACATTCTGGTGTGAAGTATGCAGGCCCATTTAATGTTCGCTTTGCTTCCGATCGTGGCAGAAAGAGTTACAAAACTTACTTTGCGCTTTTCGTCTGTTTTTTTACGCGAGCTGTTCATATAGAACTGGTTTCTGATTATTTATCTGCCGCTTTTCTCGCCGCCTTTCAGAAATTTTCTTCAAGGTGAGGAAGAACTGTACACTTGTACAGTGATAATGGTATGCCATTTCACGGTGATAAACGGGAATTAAAAACTTACCTTTCGAATCTTAGACTGGATGCTAATTTGCATAATAGGTTCGCAATTCAAAGTACATCTTGGCATTTCATACCTACTTCCGCTCCTCATTTTGGGAGTTTATGGGAGGCCGGAGTTAAGAGTTTAAACACTATCTGAAAAGAATTGTGGGTGCACATACTCTTACAAATAATCAGAAAAATAGAAAAAAATATGTTTGTTAATAGATTAGGAATTTTCATTTAAATTCTTAACTACCTATCAAATAGTTCTAGAAACAATCTCAGTTAAATTTGTTGACTAGACCAAAACTCAAAAAGTTAGAGCTATTTCAAAAATTGATGATAAAAGTGTTATGTTTAAAAAAATGTTGTCAAATTTTCTGGTGCACGGAAAAAATAATTGCAAAGTATGTTCATGACATTTTTAAATTCAAAAAAAATTTTAAAGTATCATCCTTTTCATCATTTTAAAAATTTCCAAAAAAAGGAACAAACAAATTTTTAATGGGTAAAGAAGTATCAATTCAAATTTCAAAAATATAAGCAATTTTTGTTTTTAAGAGATCCGTAAGTTTAAAGCGTTGTTATTAATATATTTTACCAGGCTTTAGTAACTATCTTGATGAAATTTTTTAATTGGACACAAATTATCGAGTACGAGTTTCGCAATGAGAATGTAATTGTTAAAACCGTTGGCGCTTTGAGAACCTACTTCTGAAATAAATCTAAAAAATTGTAGTTAAAATTTATATTTGTAATTCCTTAGAAGTTAAAATCACAGTTTTCATTTTAACTTATAGTATTTATGATAATTGAAAAAATATAGTTAAAGTATACGCATGAAACGAACTGAAATGAGCGCGAATTGTAAGAGCGTATCCGCGCGCCCTTGGCGCGCTCAAACTTGGCACGAGGCGTCGCGCGCGCAGCTCGCAATGATTTTGTGCCGTCGCAGCACGCATCTGTTTTTTTTTTAATGTAACTATATGCAAATCGAATATTAATATTTTTAAGAAATGTTTAATTTTCTTTTAATTAATTTTTATGCAAATCGCTACTTTTTTCATCGATTTTCTTGTAGAAAATCAAACAAATTCACAATGAGATGTAAGTTTCTATAATTGAACAATTTTGACGACTTTTGATTATTATTAATTTTTTTACTTTATTTTAAAATCAGCAGGGTATTACTGAAAACCAAAAATCCTTACTTTCTTCTCACGCTTGATACATAAAATAATGTTGTAAATAGTGGTAGCTTATCGGATAAATATTTAAACTTGAATAAAAAATAAAATGTTCACAAACAATACTTTTAGATTCCGTATCAACGTTTGGACTTGTACTTTACTTTAGAATTTGGTATGATATGTACTATAAAATTTTCTAGAAGAAACTTAACTTTGGAAAACACTCCCTATTTAATTTACAAATTATGCACACATTTTTTGACATTGAAATTTTATCGATTTATCCACATCTACCAAACTTAATTTGAAATCCTATTTAACTTTTGTTTCAATCCAAAATATTATATTTTTATCCTACTCAGTTTAAATGTTTCACAATATTTTACTTTTCATTTAAAATGAGCAATTATGAAGAAAATCTTAAGAACCAAATAATTTTAAACTGAATTCTTAAAAATCGAAAGCCTTAAAAATGTTTCATAATTCAGATTGTTAAATTTCAAATATAAGCGTTATAGTTTTAATTATTCTGTTGAACAGATTTTTCATATATGGTGAAAATTATTGAATATTAATAAATAAATAACAATAAAAAAATTAACAAATTTAAAAAATTATGAGATTCTTACAAGTTTTGAATGGATGCAGGCTGAATTTAGAAGTTGATATGATTTTCAAAAATGAAAAAATATGAAAGGTTTCTGAAGATGATTAAATGAAATTCTAAGCTTTTAAGAATGTTTAAATGTTTTGAGAAAAAAATTCTGAAGATTGCTTGAAAAATATAAACAAATTTTTATTTTGAAAAATTTAACACATTTGAAAGAGAGCGGTCTCTTATATACTCGGTTAGAGAAAAAGCAAAATAGAAAATTTTCAATTTGGTATAAATAAATTTTCTTAAAATTGTGCT
>NC_046657.1:162499556-162508387 GCF_010883055.1 Belonocnema kinseyi
ATCTCTATCCCATCCACACACTACTCCTTTCCCCTGCCGAGTGAGTCACGCCTACCCCGAAAGGGAAATGGCTTAATGGTATAATAATAATAATAAAATAATTTTGAAAATATATCTAAGAAGATTTTAAACAAAAAGCAAATTTGGCTTTATGCATAACAATATTGAACAATTACTAATGTGAAAAAAAAATTTAGTCAATTTAGAAAATATATATTAAGGAGTTTTGAAAAGATTACAAAATTTGAAAACTTTTTGAGCTTTCAAAATACTTAAATAGAATAGAAGTTTTAGTTAAATTTGACTAATTAATAACTGGATTTTACTAATTCAATGAGGCAAAAGTCAATTAATAAAGATTAGTAGATAATTAGTCATTCGATTATTATAGAAACTTACTAATTAAATTAATAGAAAGATGTCCTAATACCACAGTGGAAACCACTAATTGCTTTGAGAAAATATATAAGTTTTATTTAGACCTTCACATGTTAATTAATAGGAATATATAGAAATAGAAAGGTCACACACCGGCCACAATTTGTTCTTCTTTAGGAAAAAGAAATTCCCAATATTTTTTCAAATCCGCCAACATTAAGCCGTACCCCTGTGCCTTCGAATTTAAAATAAAGTGTTAATCGAAAAAGCTCAGGCGAAAATTTTCAACTTAAAAAAAAGTGATACATAATCCGTTTAAAAGCAACTGAAATTTTAACATTGCAAGGCCTTATATTTTCTTAGGAAGATATCGGTAGTCTAAGACTCGAACAGATTATTGTGCCAAGGGGTCACAACCCCTATATTTGCAATAGGGAATGTACTTTTATTTATTTTTTTTTTAACGAAAACTTTTAAATGAGCTAAAATTTATTTTATATGGTACTGTTAAAATGTAAAGAATTGACTAATGAATGTTCCAAACGAAATTTTCTTGCATTTTGCCTATCGTGTTCTAATTTACTTATTTGAAAAGGAGTCTGTATTATCCTTAGAGAATAACAAAATTTCTTAACGTCTTTAAGGACTATACAGAAATCTGAATGAAACTAATTTTTAAAATAATTCTTTGTCTGAAAAAAGATCTTCTTTCTCTCTATTGGCAATCGAATCACAGAACTTTTAATTGCCGTTTCGGTACTTTTCCATTAAGCTACTACAGAGGCCGAGAAAAGAATGCTTTTTCAGAAATACGCGAATTATTATGCCAGGAGTTGCAAGTAAGATTTTGCAAAGTATCTATATTATCATCAGAGCATAACAGAATTTATTAACATCTTTGCAGACTAGATAAAGCTATGAATTAGATTTTTTCTAAATAAATGGGAAAATAGGAAAACACCCGACTGGCAATCGTAAGTTCTGTGATTTGATTTGCAGCGGGGCGAAAGAAGAAGACCTTTTTTTCAGAAAAAAATTGAATTCAAACAATTCTTTATGCGTTCAAGAAAAGAAAAGCCCACTTAAAGTTTTAAAATAAAAATAGTTATTTTTTTAAATCTCTTTAAAACTATGTTTTTAATATTTCAGTTTCATTTTTATGTTTGGAACAATAACTGTATAAATGAGAAAACAAATTATTTTTATATTTCAGGATCAAAGACAGATTTTCAGAAAAATAACACACATGATTTCAAAATTTAATGAAAATTTTATAGTAAAGAACATTTAATTATAAATAAGATATTTTCAATTAAAACCTTTTAACGATCTCCTAAGTTCCAAATAAATGATTTTCTCAATGTTTTTTTTTAAGTAATAAAAACGAACTGTTTTTGGGGGCTAACTTGTAGGGTGGGTTTCACGCCCTAAATATACCAATGATCACGGAAAAAGATACGTGTTGCTTATTTTTATGTACTACAATATATAACAAAATTAAGAAACTTAGTAATCGAAATTCTGAGTTACACTATGAAAATCCAATGAGTATTCATTAACGAAAGAAATATTTTTTAAACTTTAAATAGATATTTTACATTTTTTATGTGTATTAATACACATTTTGCAGACAAACAGACGCATTAAACAACTGACCTATCTACCAGCTTGGATTTTTCAGAAAAATCTTATACAAATATTTTTAGCCAACCTTGCACGAAAAATATTTATGCCTTTCTTCGTCGCGTTCTTAATGTTGTTCTTTTAAAAAATTGTAACTGTGAATTTTTCAGTTGGTCTTCTATAACATAATTTGAATTCGTAATTAAAAAATAAATTTTTTAATCTAATTTTTTTTAAATATCGTATTTTAAATAAGGATACAAAGTTTGAAGCTGAGAACAAAGCATACAAAATATATTATTTTTGAAATTTTTTTAAACCTTGTTTCCTGACTCTATTCCCTAAAAAGTACATAAGAATGGTTTAGAAGATGTTGTTGTAGCTAGGGGGCAAAACCCCTCCCTCCTACCTAAAGTTCAGGTGCGCATACTCCCTCCGCCACCGGGGTAGCAACGGGCTATTTTCTTATAACAAAAAAAAACGCTTTTTCTTTATTTAAATTTAAAATCATGAATTCTTTAGTATTATTTTCAGTAAAATCAACATTTTCCAGTCCATCTCACTCAAACCCACACACCACCCACCCTACCTCTTGGGTACCCACCCCCCAAGTGGGGTTAGCAACCGATACTTTTCATACATGCTTTGTGCACCCCTGCCAAAGTTTCTATTCCCGAAAAAAAGCCGTGTATATTTTCACTAAATTTTAATGCTAATACGTGCCACTAGGCACTTGTTCACCCTGACTTGTCTTTAAAACCCATCGAAAACCTTAGTCATAAAATCAAGAATTACGTTTTCGACTACTATGCCTTGCCCCTGGCAGCCAGCGATACATAGCCGTCTTGGATGCGAACTCAAGGCAATTCAATTCGAACTCAAGATGAAATATTTTTACTCAAGTATTTAATAACAGATATGTTTTCTGTGAGCAAAAGCTTTATATTTTTTTGATATTCACAGTGTTAGATACAATGTTAAACCAGCTGTTCACAAAAAATTTCAGATTGAATAATGATCATCTATCGTCATCTTTAAGCGTTTATGAAGGAGACTACGTTTGCGTATATATTAAAAAAAGCGGAATTTTTATTGGATATCTACAGTAATCACCTAAAAGACATGCAGAATCTTCATGACCTGTAAGAGGTCTAACAAATGATCGCTTATTTGTACGAACTCGGTTTGGCGTAGTTTTATATGCGGACCTAAGAAATTCTTCTAGTTCTTTTAATGATAACGTTTTTTCGACTAATCGCTTTTTTATAGATCGAAAATATAACACTATTTATCCGGACGTCTTACGGATGTGAAACCTTTTTTCCCCGCGGAAGTTCTGTTAACAAGGTTCATCGCTCATGAAAATAACTTTCTTCTCTTATAGGGAGATTTACATCAACATGATGAATATGAGCCTGGCTGGGTACGAAGACCTTTAGGTTAGTTCATCTATATTCGTCTACTATACAGTATACTATTTTTTATTTTCTTGTGTGTGTGTATGAATCATCGCAGAGTTAGTGGCAGACAAAAATTATATTTTATCATTCAGGGCTAGTACAAAATCCCAATTGAAAAATCCTCCTAACATTTTACTGACTTTTCCCTGACTAACTTATCTAGTCCACGACTCGTCCTCACGCCTACTTTGGAATCGCCCACAGGTCGTATTTCTTAACCGATTCAAAAGTTTTTTTAAAATGCTTAGCAATTAATTTTTAAGAGAATTGTGGTTTGCTTTTTTTAATTTTTTTTCACAGAGCAACAATATATAAACAAAGATAGTGACAAAATTGACCATTTTAGCTTTCTGAATTTTTATCACAAGAAAAAATACAGATAGAAACTTACTATCAGCCGGAATTCATAAGAGTCATAATTTGTAACAAAAAAATTAGCATGAGTTAACAACTATTGTTTTTATAAACATTTCTATAAACAAATTCTTTATAAACGAGTTTTTCTCATAGCTGAATTAATTTTTCTGAACAAAAGTGATTCACAATTGTCTTTAAAGCCATTTCTATACTTTAGGCTTTATCAAACATAAACAATATAGATTGTGTATAACAATTTAGTTAAACAAGTCTCCTAGTCGGCCGTTTCCACGTTGAAAAAAATGTTTTTTTCTTCTATAATCATTAGAGTGTCATTTATTGCGGTGACTAACCAACGAAATTAAATAAATAATAATTTTTGTGATTGGTATAAACAATTTTTCTAACAAAATTATGATTTGTTTTTGTTACATGCAAAAAGGACGATTTTCCAATGAAATTATCCGACAATAAACTAACAGTGATTCCAAAATTGGATATGGGACATATAGAAAAAAACATTTTTTTCTACGAGAAAACGGTCGATTAGGAAACTTGTTTAACTAAATTGTTATAAACAATCTATATTTGTTATGTTTGATAAAGCTTAAAGTATATAAATGGCTTTAAAGACAACTGTGAATCACTTTTGTTCAGAAAAATCAATTCAGCTATGAGAAAAGCTCGTTTATAAAGAATTTGTTTATAGAAATGTTTATAAAAACAATATTTGTTAACTTATGCTAATTTTTTTGCTACAAATTATGACTCTTATGAAAAATCTTAGCAACTAGCGTGAAATAAACGATTTTTTCTATGATAAAAAAACACTAATAAGAATTTGTTCATAAAAATTGTTTATAATAATTAAGTTAAATATTATTATTAAGATTAATTATGTTCTATAAATGCATGTGCAATAATTTCAGCTGATAGTGAGTTTCTATCTGTATTTTTTCTTGAGATATAAATTCACAAAGTTAAAATGGTCAATTTTGTCACTATATTTGTTTATATATTGTTGCTCTGGGAAAAAAATTTAAAAAAAGAAAACCACAATTCTCTTAAAAATTAATTGCTAAGCATTTCTAAAAAAAACTTTTAAATCGGGTTAGAAATACGACCTGTGGGCGATTACGAACAGTAAATTCCTATTCCAGACCACTGTGACACGGTTTGGCCGTTCTGGATCACCCGTGATGACGACAGACAGACCCTTCACCATATACGCGATGTTATCCCTCTAGCGTTTTCCTTAGCTGGGAAAATCTTTATTCATCCAGTAATTGATACTGGACTCCATGAAACTATGAATAGCTTGGGAACTTTTTTTCTTTCATACTTCTCAGGATGTTGATTCAGCTGACAATCCAAGATTGTCGTTATTATTGAATCCAATCAACTTTTTTCTAAATGTTTGTACGCCAATACTTAGAGAGTTCAAAGATATTGTTCATCATCCGTATGAAGACGAGTCCTGGATCGCTCAATTTTTAATGTTACCGCCCGTTATACATTTTTTATTCAGGTCTAATAACCAAATTATACCAAGGATACCAATAATATTCATACCAAAAATGTCTATTTCTTAATTTTGCCTACAAATTGTGATTGAAAATAGTCATACCCAATTCTACAAATTGAAACTTTAGTGTATACAACATTTTCTAACTTTCCCAGGGGTTTTCTGACATTTCCCTGCTTTACCGGACCATTTTAAAATTCCCTGATCTGCAGTTACACTGATAATTATCTTAATTTTTTTTCTAATTCTGCATAATGATAACATAAGTACACCATCAATTGTTGTAGATTTTAATCCATGTCTTTGCATAGCCTTAGTTTTTCCTTTATTAGCATAATGCATTTTTACTTTTACCAACCAGTGCTTGTGATTATTAAATATTATTAACCAGGAGGTTCTGATCAAAGTTACGAGCCTCCTAAAAAATTTGGACAAATAAGTGGGTTTCTACTATATTGGTCCAAATTTTTTGTTTCGAATTGACGATTTTGTAAATTTTATTCAGAATTGTCACTTTTAGGTGAATGGAGTTGAAACTGAACATTGCACTCTGAAACTAGCTGCAGAATAAAAATATGTAATTTAAAAAAAAAAAATAATGAGATAAGAAATAAATTAAAAATAATAATTTTGTAACACTATTTTTTTTTGTAAACATGTGTTTCTGAAATAAAACAACTACGTGAAAGATTCTTCATATTTTTATAGATCAAATTAAACGTCAATTACCTTGAAGTAGTTATTGAGTGCCCTTTCGTTTAAATTAATATTATCATAAATTTTTATAATATTTTCCTAATTAAAAAGAAAGAAAAGCTCAATATTTTGTTACAAAATTCAAGTTTTTAGCATTAATCAAACATAATGTCGATATAAATAATAATATATTGTTTAAACAATTATCTTTGTTAGCATTAAATAATTATGACCTCACTCTAATCAAAAAGTGGACAAAAACTTTAATATATTATTAAATGTTTTTTTTTTAATTAAGTAGAGTTATTCTGAGATAATATTATTATAAATAATAACAAATTTCATGAACAATTATTTACGACAAGTTTAATTGACCACTGTCCCACTCTGACTATTTTATTATAGTGCTATTTTATACAGGGTATCTAAAAAGTTACGAAACCTCTGAATATTTCCTCAAGTAAAATATTTTTCATCGAGATCAAGGTAATTTCAAGGTCACCTTAAAAAAATAAAAACCCCACTTTTTAACACGAAAAATCGATAGAGCGGGATATTTCACGTTAAAATATTCATTAGGGTCATAGCTTTAATTTGAGGTTAAAGGTTAGTCTAAAGTCATTAAAACTTAAACAAGGTCCAAACACCTGTGAGATCAGCAGCTTTCGAAAAAATTTCATATCAACGAAAGTTATTTAATGACCTCAGAGTGACCTTCAAGATAAAATTCAAACTATTACTATAATACATATTTGAACGTGAATTTTTTTTAACTTTACCTTCAAATGACCTTTAGAGTCATCGTGAAGGTCAAATAAGGTTCACTTCTGAATTCCTTGTTAAAATTTACTTTAATAATGACTTTGAACTCAATGAAAAATATTTTACATGAGGAAATTTTAAGGGATCCGAAACTTTTCCAACAACCTGCATATGAGAAGCAAGTTGCATTTAAAAATTGCCAAATAAACGTTATTTGCGTTAGATACTTGCTAAATGCATTTTCTCACTAATGGTTTTAAAGTTCATAGAGCTCACGAAACCTCTCATTATCATTTTAAAAATGTATGTAGTCTTTGTGGCATCGATAAAAGTAAGTTTGTGTTTGTGAATTCTTTTTTGTTAAATTCCCTTCGGCTTTAACGAACATAGTTTCGTTACTTAGGTTTAGGACGGCTTATGCAGATACTGCAAAATAATGTAGAAATGTTATTTTTCATGATTACTCTAATATTTTTTGCTTAGTTTGCACTAATTTTAATTCTTAGTTACACTAAAAAAATGTATAATTTTAATAAGTTCATATTAGTATAATCCTTAATATTATTTAATATTAATTTTTAAGACTTTTGTCGTTCTTCCATAACAAAAAATCATTTTTAAAAAATCAAAAATCGATTAAAGGTAGATTTGCAGATTTTTTTTGGGTGCACAATTTTCGTCTTTTAATTTTTTCTGTATCTTTAATAGTTTTACTGCAAAACATGCAATTCGATTTTTAACTATTTTTTGTGCGATCGCAATTTGATTCTGCGACTTATCAAGGAAATTCAAAAAGTTGTAACAATAATCTGGTAGAAAGTTCAAAAAGCAACGATATTATTGGCTTCACTCTTTTTATATCGTACGTCATTTATCTCAAAATTTTCTGTTCTTTTGTTGCATTTTCCGAATACTATAACCATGAAAATTTCCTCTTTTTTAAAAAAGTAGTTTTATCACTTTATAACGAAATCTCAAAAGAAATATTGCAGAAAAACTATTCCAAAACTAATATGAGGACGAGTCGTGGTTCACCCAATTTTCAATTTTCCCTGACTAATATACATTCAGTAAACTCTGCAGAAAATATGGCAAACTTTAAAGAAACCCTATACTCCCGAATAAATATGCTTCGACTTTAATTCGACTTGAATTGCACCCAATCAATACATGCTGAAGTCGAAAAGTTCGAATTGAGCATGTCTCAATTTTGAGATGGAGCCAGACTTCAATTTATGTCTGGAGACAAGTTTTTATATATTGAAGACATAAATTTGTCTCTTGATTCGAATTTTTATGACTCCAACACGGGCGGTTAATAACTTCCAGTATGTTTCTGCCCAAAAAAAGGGTAATTTTAAGAGTCATAAAAGTAATCTCTGTTAATTGAGGAGTTCTGGACAAGAAGGCGTCAGGCGCTCGAGAACGAGCAAATGTATTGTCTAGGCTGTGACGTCACGTATCAAAAGTGAGATTCGAAATTTGAAAAAACCAAAAACATAGTTACATATCTCTTAAAAAATGAACCTGAGTCTCCATTTACAGTTTTTCTCTCCGACTGCAAATTTTCCAGTAAATAAATAAAAACTGACTTTTTTAAATTGAAAAAACCATGTTTTTTCACATTCAACTCGCCGTAGGCAATTCGTTTATCAACTAATTAACAAATTTCTTTTAAAGTTTTATTCATGACACTCTAGCGGAGGCTACAGTGTCCAAAAAGGGTCGAAAGTTAATTTCTAATGTCTTTTTTTTATCCGAATGAAAAACGACGTTTTTAGATTTTTACATTAAAAAAGTGCGGGAGGAAGTTAGAGCTACGACAAACTTCAAGCGAACGAATTTTCCGCCAATGTATTGGCCAACTTTTTGGAAAATCTTAATTCGATTTGATTTTTAGTTCTATAATTACAGCGAGTTTATTACGAGCTCGCGACGCGACACCACAGGATTTTTCAGGTGACGTTGCCGGAACGCTGACTAGTGCGAGCGAGTGGACAAAACAAAGGATGGGCAAGGAGGATGTTTCA
>NC_046657.1:162508487-162518889 GCF_010883055.1 Belonocnema kinseyi
TTAACTTATTTACGCATTATTATTTGTATTATACTTGTTTGACGAAGATACCGAAAATGTTGTTTGTTTTTACGTATTTCTAACGGCTTAGGAGATCCTTCTAGAAAATAACAATTTTCATTTTTTTAAAGGAAACTTTTAAGGGTTATACTCGTTCAGACCCACCGATTCTGAATTTTCAAATAAAAAAAAAAACTAATAATCACAAGTTTTTCATTCATCAATTTTAATCTCATTTATGAGACAAAAAATGTTCGATAATCTCAGCCAAGACAAGGCTCCTCTTGAGTCAAGTAAACGTGCCTAGATTAATTAAATACGTTGTAAAATTGTCTGTTTCATTTTTTCTAATATATGAAACTCTACATTCTAAAACAAATGATTATCAATTTCTAAAGCTAATTGGTTCTAAATGTCTTATCAGTCATAAATCTAGCAGATATGAAAAATGTAAATATAAGGAACTAGGGCTCGTGTTCGTTCTACTTAATTAAAAATAATTCAATTGAGCAGTTTCTCTTCATAATATTTTACAAAATCTGTTGCTAGTTCTTTAGAAACATCTCTAAAATAACAAAAAAATGAAAATCTTTTTTCTATTCTTTATCTGTGTGATTTCTCTTAAGGTTACTGGTAAGTTTCCGTAGTATAATACAATATTTATATTTACAAGAAATATTTAATTCTTTTAAAACCTCAGAAATAAAGAGTGCTGCCTAATTATAAGAAATAATTAATTTACTCGCATTATTTTAAACCAAGAAAATATTGCACATAATCGACGCCTGCATTTAATATTGAGCTGCGTGCCATTTAGGCGGTGCGTATAGAGCGCCACGTCGCGTTTGGTTGCTGATGAGTATTTGCGACGTGACACTCCACACCACCCAAACGGGACGTAGATCCATATGGAGCGGAGGCGTTGATTTAGTACAATAACCTTTTATGTCTAACTTTAGGAATTAATTTATTTAATCTAATAATTTTAAACTTGGTGGAAAATTTGTTTAAAAGAAAGCGCAACATTTACAAATCTGCAATTTTTAGTTGAAACATGAACTTTTTTGTAAAAAAATACATAATTTAACAGAAAATACAATGAAATACAAATCGCTAATTTAGTTTTGTATTTTCTGTTAGAAAAGTAAAAAAGATTAACAATAAAGCATAAGTTTCTTCAAATCAAAACTTTGTATAACTTTTAATAATACATTTTTACTTTTTTTGTAAAAATCTGCAAGGTATTACTGAAAAATACAGCATCTTATTCTTTTTTTAAATTCCGTTGTTTTCGTTTATAAAATAATTTTTACTTTTACGTAACTAAATTCATTTAATTGCATTATTTTAAACAAAGAAAATTGTTGCACTAAATCGACGCCCCCATTCCGTATTGGTCTACGTGCCGTTTAGAAGGAGGTTGCAAAGCGCCATGTCGCCTTTGGTCGCTGGTGAGTAATCGCGACGTGGCACTCCAAACCACCTAATCGGGACGTAGAACATATGGAATGGAGGCATTGGTTTTGTTGAAAGAGTTCTGCATAACTTCAGGACATAATTTATTTAATCTCATAATTTTAGGTCCTGGTGGAAAACATTTTTACAAGAAAGTACAACATTTATAAGTCTTTCATTTTTGGTTGAAACTTGTATTTTTTCCAAAAGAAATGTACAAAATACAACAAAAAAATAGAAATAAGTGCAAATCGCTAATTTTGTTTTGATTTTTTTTTTGTTGAGAAAGCTAAAAAAATTGATGTAAGCTAAACTGAAATTGTCTTAATTGTTTAAAAAACGTTAAAAAAACAACCTTGAGTTATTTTCGAGAGAAATACAATAGCATTGTTTATTTTGCTATCTGACAATTATTTTGCTTATAAAAATCGCAGAAATATTAAAAGGTATGATAATTGTTTCAAAAAATGTGTATACCAAAAAACCACATCGGGATATTTTCGGTGAAAATGAAGTGGCATTGTTAATTCTTACAGTCGACAATTATATAGTTTATAACAATTGCTGAAATCTAAAAACAAATGCAATTGTTTAAAAAAAGACAGCATCGAGATATTTCGGAGACGAATCTAGGGGTGCTTTTAGTTTTTTGATACTACTATACATATATTTTAAATTAATTACATAAGTTTCAAATCCATTTCTGGGGCAAACTTCAAGGTCGTCAATTATATTATCAGAATTTTCATTTTCGGGTTGTTACTTTACAGAATTATTTTAAAATATTCATTGTATGGTCGTTTACGAAATCGAATCTAGATACTAATCGCTTTGTTTTCAGCGAACAAAAGCTTCATAATTATATATTTTTTACAGTGATACATGCAATGTTCAACGAATTATTCAATCACATGTTCAACGATGAGTTGAACGGAAATTTCGATTTCCATGATGATCATCGACTATCATCTTTAATCGTTTCTGAAGGAGACTACGTTACTGTATATATTAAAAGAATCGGAATTCTTGCCGGATTTCTAAAGAAATCACCTGAAATACATGCAGCAACTTCAAGACCTGAAAGAGGTCCTACAAATAATCGCTTCTTTGTACGAATGCGGTTTAATGAAGTTTTATATGCGGACCTAACAAATTCTTCTTGTACTTTTAATGATAACAGTTTTTCGACTAATCGCTTTTTTATAGATCGAAAATTTAGCACTCTTTTATCAGGACGTCTTACGGATGTGAAACCTCGTTTGCCCTCGGATGTTCTGCTAACAAAGTTTATCCCTCGTGAAAATAAAACTCTTATTCAATGGGGAGATTTACATCACCATTACGATCATATGCCTTCCTGGGCACAAACACCTTTAGGTTAGTTCATTTTTATTTTTTACCTATCCTGTTGTTCATTTTTATTTACGTGCGTGTGAAAATGATGGCAGCTTTAGTGGCAGCGAAGAATTATATGTTATAATTCAAGATTACTACAAAATCTCAATCAAAAAATCTTTTAACATTTCCCTAAGTTTTTCGTAACTAACTTGTCCAGTTCACGACTCGTCCTCATACCTGTTTCAGGACGAGATTGTACATACGATTTGGCCCTTCTGGACCATACGTGGTGACGACAGGCATTTCCCTCACCATAGATGCATTGTAAACCCCTTAGCTTTTTTCTTATTTAGGAAAATCTAGGTCCATCAATTAATTTATACTGGACCTTATAGAAGCAATCATGCTAAGGGGCCGCATATACCGAAAAGCAAGAATCTATTTTAAATGACAAAGCATAAACTTCTAATATCACATTGATGAGAAATCATTTAAAGAAATTTACTAATTCTTATATTAAATTTAATTAATTTTTTTTAATATAATTTTTTTTGAAATATTTACATGTATTATTGTTGATAGGATTTATTGTTCCCAAATAAACCCGCGCTTATCGGTACATGCACAGTTGAAAAAGTCGCGGTCCGTTAACATGACTCTATAAAATACTTAATAGATAGGTAAAAATGTTTTCTTTCGCACATCTCAGTATGTACGTTTAGCTGGCAGTCCAAGATTCTCGTTATCATTGAATCCAACAAAACAATTTGTGAATAATTTCCCGACTTGAATCATGGAGTTTAAAGATATCGTTTATCGTTCTTAAATATGGCAGTCTTTTCAAAACAACGTTATTATTAATTCGTAGCGAAAATTACTTCATGCATATCGATTTTCCCAATTACCAGGTCCTGACTGCACCTATGGCCTGTCATGAAATAAGTGTGAGGACGAGTCGTGGATCGCCCAATTTTCCAGTTTACTTTACTGTTCTAGATTTTGTATTCAGATATAATACTAAAATTATACTTAGGACATCAATAATATTAATACAATAAATGGTAATTTTTAACCATCCCTTAAAGTTTTTAGTGACAACAGTCAGACTGAGTTCTACAAACTGTAACTATAGTCAATAAAAAATTCCCTAACTTTAAAAGGGGTACAATCACCAGTTAGTGCCGTTATTTATTACATATTTCTTTATAATATTGTTCTTCAAAAAGCTATTTAGCCCAAGAGATATTCTATAATAAATGCAAATACAATACAATGTGTCTTGTTAATAATAACCGTCATCAAAAATAATTTTAGTTCGCAATTTAGTACCTTGTGAAGGATTTGTCAAATAATTAATTTTCTAAAGTGGGGAGTTTGACTTTAGGAAAGTATATTTTAAAAAGATCAAAAATATTAATTTGATTATTTTACAGATACTAAAATTTTAAGTTATACTTTATTAATAGTTCCAGGGATTCTGGTCATAGTTATATGCTCTCCCGCGTCCCAGAAAAGTCCCACAAAATAGGGAGCGTCTATTACATGGAAAATATTAGTTGTTAAAATTTTTAACACTCATACACTAATGCTATTATTTAAAATCATTTCAAATTGTTTGATCAACAAAGATGCACAGACAGGGTGTCCTTTTTAATCGAAAACAAACATTCCCAGTCATTTCCGGATTCGCAAACATTTTTCACGGTCAATAAAATTTTAAAAAATTGCACTCTGAAGCTGAATATTTTTCCATTTGAAGTAATAAAAAGTAAAGTACAAATCAAAACACTCATAGTAGAAACTTTGGATTTTAATGTTTTATATTTAAAGTATAAAAGTTTTTAAATTGAAAAATATTGTATTTAAATGTTCAATAATTCACACGCAAAAATTGAAGGTACTAACACTTTTTATTGAACAATTTTAAATAAAATGCAGGTTAACTGAAAAATCATTAACTTTTAATTTTAATAAATTATAGAATGAAAAAATTCAGATTCTATTACAAAATTAGAAGCAGAAGATATTATTTTTAATGCTCTGAATTAAAGAATCAATTAATGATCTTTAAAAATGTAAAAGTTATAATATTTTGAGCAAGCTTAAGCTAGAAATATTAAAAATTGAAAAACTACAAATTTATCGTAACCGAAAATTTCTTAACAGTTCCGTCTCGGCCGTTGTCGGAAACGGTTGTGTTTCGAGCGTAAGGTACGCGTGTTTTCATTAAAAAGCGTATTAAAATTACGTGATATAAATTGTGGATAAATAGTGTCTTCTTATAAAGTGCAAGTGAATATTTTGTGGAAGAGATGCACTTAGGTGCGGCCTCCAAAGGAAGATAAATAACAACCCAAATGAATCCTAAAGTACATCTACACCCAATAATCTCAACCAAGTCAACAAACCACCTCTTACACATAGTTATGTAGCAGCTACAGTCAGAGATTAGTTTCCAAAAAAGGACCAAGCTATAATTATCGAATCCATATCAGATATCCCTATTGATGAATATACCCAGAAAGTCGGAAAGGCGGTTACACCAAGTAATATTAGATTTGTTTTAAAAGTCTCAGGTAATAGAGTTTGTATGTACTTAGATAGTAAACAAACAGTAGACGACCTTACCAGCTAGCATACAAGTATTGTGATAAAAAATAACACTTTGGAACTTCGACCTTTACTAATGAAATTCAAACGACTGATCCCATCTAACGTGTGTCTAGTAATTCCGCACTATATTCTTACTGACACTCTTGACAAATTAAATATTAGAACAACTTTGTTCATGAGTTTTATTCGAGCTAGGATGTCCAATCCCGGATATGCTCATATCCTCAGCTTCAGAAGACAAATCTATATCCAACCTGAAGATGAATTAAAAGTACCAGAATCTCTTCAAATCAACTTCAAAGAAACTTTGTACTGGATTTACTCCTCCACAGATACAATAAAGTGCTTTATATGCAAACAAGTTGGCCACATCACCAAACAATGTCAAAGCAAACAAGAAAAAACTGCAACTACACATACGAATATAGAACCAAGTACTTACAAATATTCTGCACTAGAAGTTGATAAACAAACAGAAATTTTCTGAGTAGTCGACTTTCCTGAACTTTTCCCACCAAAAGTTAAATTCAAGGACAACTTTAACACTGGACACAAACGATTGCATTTCGATACAGCTTCTACATTATCCATTGTCACTGCCAATGAATCACCCAACGACATGGGCCAAAAGAAATCTGATCGTAAGGCAGAATGGATTGAAGCAAATAAAAAACCAAAGAAGAAAAATAAAAAACCTAAGACTACTTTATCCCTGCCAGGACAAAATACAGAAGAACATCTAGCCCCTATTGAAAAGAACATTGAGGAATCTAAGGACAAGTATCCAATGAACTATTTACAATATAAAAGTTTTTTAGAAAACGCAAAAGTTGCTGACAATCCAGCCTCTATTGCCACGGATTACGGCGGAAATTTGGAACCTCTCATATCTATCTCAAAGACCGAAGTGTCAAATCTAGACATACCAGAATTATCAACAAACTAAAAAAGGCACTGCGAGAACAAGAAAATGATTCTTCAATGATGAGGAATCTACATCTCATTATTCGAAAACATACGAGAACCCCTAAAAACCAGTAATAAAAGCGAATAATAGAATAGATCAAGACAGGAGCAAAACAATAAAAATATAATGTGAAAATGGATCTTAAAATTATACAATGGAATTTAAATGGATTCTATCCTCGTATCGAATTTCTACAGTTACTTATTAAGGACTGCAATCCAGATGTTATTTGCTTACATGAAACGAATTTTAAAAACTCATCTTGTTCAATCTTAAGAAACTATTCTCCTGCTTTTAAAAACAGAACTAATACAGACCATGCCAGTGGCGGTGTTGTCACCTACATAAAAAACGAGATCCATTTTAAAGAGTTGAACATGAATACAAAGTTCGAAGCAGTAGCAGTGAAAATTCTATTAGAAATTTAACTTTGTATATGTAATATCTATATCCCAAATTGGTTCGATCTTAACCTTCAAGAACTTCGAAAATTAATAAACCAACTACTAAAAAATTTCATAATAATTAGTGATTTTAACAGCCACAACACTCTGTGGGGTTCTCGTCGCACAGATGCAAGAGGAAATACAATGAATCAGCTAATGAGTGACCCTGATATATTGCTTCTAAATAAGGCCAAACCGACACATTTCAAAATTGCAAGAGGTACATTCAGCGCCATCGACCTCTCGCTCTGCAGTTCATCCATAGGGAATCGATTAAACTGAGAAGTATTCCAAGACCTCTACAACAGTCACAATTTCCCCATTCTACTTCAGATGCCAAACCTAAACTCAAATACGTATAATTATGAAACAAAATGAAAAATTAATAAAGCCAATTGGACAAATTTCCAAAATTCTTTGGATTCAAACATCGATAAATTGGCTGAAACCTCAGAGGTAAATTCTAATCAGATAGACGATCTTGTGCAAAACTTAATCAAATTAATCACTGAGGCAGCTGACTCCAGTATACCAAAATCTTCATTCAGAATCTACAAACACCAAGTATCCTGGTGGAACGAAGAAGTAGGAAAAGCTACCAAGGAAAAAAGCATGTATATAATATGTATAAAAACACAATTCCTATGAAAATAAAATTGAGTTTTAAAAACTCCGATATTTAGCAGGACATGTAAGTTCAACAAAAAACACTCCTGAGCATAACACCTTTCTTCATTGAAACACAATACCCTTAGTGCCACATCATGGAGGAAAATAAACAAAATCCAAGGTTCTTCATCCTTACTTTCAATTAATGCTTTGCTAAAAGAAGACCATTCAATTATATCGGATCCCATTGAAATGCCAAATGAAATTGCGGACGCTTTAAAAAATACCTCAGTGATTCAAACTACAACCCTAAATTCCTAAATTTCAAAAATGTAAACAGCAACCCGGAACAAACCTTCAACGTGGACGACAACTCTCCAATTAATTACAGCATCACAATCAGAGAAATTAAGTCTACACTAAAGCAATGCAACAATACATTTCTAGGTCCAGATAAGATCCCGAATATATTTCTTAAAAATCTCCCAAACAAAGCCTTGGTTTACCTTCTTAATTTGTTCAACGTTATATAGAAGATCGGAGTCTTTCCTAAACAGTAGATCAAATCTATACTCATCTCCATCCCAAAAACCAGGAAAGATAAGCGTAAATCTACTAACTACAGACCTATTGCCTTAACATGGACTATGTGCAAACCAATGGAGAAAATTAATAACAAAAGACTAAGATGGTATCTGGAAAAGAAGAATTTTTTTATGTAAAGCCGAGTAGTTTGAGACAAAGCAGAAGCACCCTCGATCCCTTAATAAACCTGGAAGCCAATATCTGCGATACCCTAATAAATAATCAACATCTCCTTATAGTCTGTCTTGATATTGAAAAGAAATATGAAATGATCTGGAGAAATAGGATTATTCAAGGGCTCTCAAACGAAAATATATGTGGCTCAATGTTGGTATTTATAAACAACTTTCTTCTTCATAGATATATACAAGTGCGAGTAAATGAACAGCTCTCCAAAAAAGTAGTACTTCAAAACGGTGTTCCTTAATGAACAGAACTCAGTGAACCACTGTTCCTAGGATGCTTCAGTGATGTTGACAAATGCTTCACAAGACCAGTTTAAAGCAGCAAGTTCGCAGATGAAATAACGCTTTTCTGCAAAGGAATGAATCTTCACACTACAGAAAAGCTTATGCAAAAATGTCTCAACGCTCTCTTTAGAATGGTCAGATACTACCGGTTACGAATTCTCAGCAACAAAGTCAATGTGCATACTTTTCTTAAGAGAAAGATCCCAACCTAGGAATCGAGCCCTCGACCTCAACAATCAAGAACTAATGGTTACAGACACCATAAGAATTCTTGGATTAATTTTCGACAAAAGTTTTACATGAAAACCCTACTTTGAATAACTCAAGGACAACTGTAAAAATAGACTAAATATTATTAAAACTCAAGGAAAAAAACTGGGGAGCTGATCAAAAACTCCTCATTAATAAATACAACGCAATAGTGAAATCTAAGTAATTTACAATTCTGCCAGATCTAGCGTCTTAAGTAAACTATCCCCAATTCATAAAACAGGACTTAGATTGGCTTTGGAAGATTTCTGTTCCAGTCCTGTACGTAGTATTCTCGGTGAATCAGGTGAACCTCCCTTGGATATCAGAAAAAAAAACTAAGCTTGGGTTTGCCGTAAAATTAGCTAGTCAAACCAATTCTACCGAATAAAGAGCTGCCTTCGCAAACATCACTCTGAATCTCCCCACTTATGTATCTATTTATACGGATGGGTCAAAGTCGAGGACAGGAATCGGATGTAGTGTAGTCTCTCCTGAAACAAATCTACAGTTAAAGCTACCTGATAGCTATCCAATATTTCGATGTGAAACTACGCTATACTGAAAACTCTAGAATACATTGAAAAGTCTAACCAAATCAAATAGATCATTTTCTCTGACTCTCTTAGTGGCATCAAGGCTATTCAAAATCACATAAAATTCGAACACGTTACTCAAGCAATTCATGAATTACTTTCAAAGTTACACAACCTGGGGAAAAAACTCTTTTCTGGATTCCATCACACATAGGCATTAAAGGAAATGAGCAATCAGATAAACTATCGAAATCAGCCTGTACTCTTTCCGAAATTGATGAAATTGCAGAAATTGAACCGCGAGACCTACGCCAAACAATCAGTGAAACTATCATCGATATCTGGAATAAGGTATGGAAAAAACCTCCTATGACAAAACTGCATGAAATAAAAAGCCACGTCCTGGAAAACAGCAAAATCCTGCTATGAAACCGAAAAAACTAAGTAACGTTAACCAGGCTAAGCATTGGACACACCCATTCAACCCACTACAATCTGATTTCAAAATTAGACCCAAATAAATGTGAAGATTTGGAAGTAACTCTCAACGTCAAAAATCTTTTAAATTGAATGCCCAAAATACCTTAACTTGAGGAGAACACATCGGCTACCTAATGAAGTGAAGAAGATGCTCTACGACCCAGAAACGTTTCAGAACCTTTAAAATTTTCTTCAAGAAATATATATTAAGGAACAAATTTATTTGTGTGATTACCAGTGTTCCCGAATTAAAAGTGGTCGACTTGAGCTGGACTTGAATTTCTGCCAATCAAGATATCTTGAAGTCGAAAAGCTCTACTTGAGCATGTCTCAGTTTTGAAACGGAGCCAGACTTCGATTCATGTCTTTCAGACAATCTTTTATGTCTTGAAGACGTAAATTTATCTCTTGAGTCGAATTTTTATGACTAAAATGTACGGTTAATAACTTCGAGCGTGTACCTGCCTTAAAAAAAGGGTATCTCACAACCGTGAGATAGGTGGTTACAGTCTGTAAAGGAATCAATACGACGATCCAGCAAAAGCCTCGTGGACCCTAAGAACACGGAGTGACACAAGGACAACCGCCTTCTGCATTTTTCCCGCAAGTGTTCTAGCATATTGTTGACACGCAGGGATGCTTTTTAGGCTATTA
>NC_046657.1:162518989-162520214 GCF_010883055.1 Belonocnema kinseyi
ATACGGCACTTCCCATTCTCGACAATTGACTCAATTTCCCTAGGAACATTTAGAGGAGCGATATTAAGGTGAATGCCGTAGGAGTGACAGAGATGGTAATAAGGTACTCTTAGTGCCGCATTGTGCCTTTAAATGTAGGTCGTTCCCGCGTGTGTTGGACAACTAGATAGTATGTGAGTTAAATGCTCGGGGTGTGCATGGCACGCCCTGCAGCTATCATCGGCAATGTCTTGGCTCAAAATGTGGCGACGGTATGTTAAGGTGGAAATGACACTGTCTTGGCATGCAAAAATGAAACCCTCTGTACCAGACTTCAATCCGGGCGATTTAATGAAAGCAAACGTTAGCTCACAAGACATTGACAGATCTTTCACATTTCTGTGGAAGATACCGTGCATCTTATCTAGGAGCTGTTCACGAAAATTTTTCTCTTGTGCTTTCTTAATCCGGGCTTTCAGGAGTGAGTACTCGAGATAGATTAGATTTGATGCATTTTGCTCACCCCTAATACTGAAGTCAAGTCCGAGTGTTTCAGCACCCTTCTCCGCTGCTTTGTACAGAAATGCTCCTTTGCCTACTTCCTCGTGATTCCTGACCATTTTAAGAAGAGGGTCTCTTCCATTTGCAACTCTATATGTTGTACCCAGAATAATCCTGTTGTGAGGACATTCAAGACTCAATATTCCGCGACCCCCTTGACGGCGTGAGATGTACAGTCGCGGAACGGAAGACTTAACATGCATGCTTTTGTTCATGTGCATAACCTTTCTTGTCCCGATATCAAGAGATCTGAGCTCGTTCTTCGTCCATGGAACTACTCCAAATGAATAGAGTAGTACCGGGACGGCAAGGATGTTCGTTGCAGATACTTTGTTCCTCGCCGACAGTTCGGAAGACCAAATCTGTCGGATGAGACGTTCGTATCTGCTTCGGAGAGTGTCCTTTATAGATGTGACATCCTGAATGCGGCTCTGTGGCACGCCCAGGTATGTATAAGTCTCTCCAGCGCACAGGTGTCGTATGGCGCTTCTATCAACTAGCTCAGGATCTTCAGGGATGCCATTAAGTTTTCCTCCCTTCAAATAAACCTTAGCGCATTTGTCTAACCCAAATTCCATTCCAGTTTCCTTAGTATATCGTTCGAGAATCCCCAGAGCTAGATGCAGTTGCTCTCTGTTTTTAGCATAGATCTTAAGATCGTCCATGTAAAATACATGAGTGACCT
>NC_046657.1:162520314-162537743 GCF_010883055.1 Belonocnema kinseyi
TTTACGGATTGTTATTTGTATTATACTTGTTTGGCGATGATACCGAAAATGTTGTATGTTTTTACTCATTTCTAACGGCTTGGGAGATCTTTCTAGAAAGTTACAATTCTTACTTCTTTTAAGAACATTTTTAAGGGTTATACTCATTTAGACTCACCGATTCTTAATTTTCAAATAAAAAATAACTAATTTATTAATTAAAAATTTTTCATTCATCAATTTTAATCTCATTTCTGAGCCAAAAAAGGTTCCATAATCTCAGCCAAGACAAGGCTCGACTTGAGACAAGTAAACGATGTTTTACCTTTTGTGGCCCTGAAAGTTAGACGAAGGCCTATGTCTCGACTCAGTTTTGAGAAGCAGCCTGGAATCGACATCTTGAAGACGAGCTCAAGACGTAACCAAGTCGAACTCAAGTCGAAGCATTCGTACTCGGGTTAACAAGGACAAATAATGATATTTATAAACATACATGAGTAATGTAAACAATTGTCAATCAAAGTCGTCGCTAATGACCATGTAGTTGATACCACGTTAAACATATAAATAAAAAATAAAAAAATGCTTAAATTGAAATTTGAATTATTTTCAATTTGAATAGATTTAATATCCTTGAAAAGACGCCAAATAAGGAGAAATATAAAATTTGTTCTAAGTTTTCTAAGATTTTAAATTATTATAGAAATTGTTTAGAACTTGGAAATGTTTTAAAATTTATTGAATCTTTCCTACATTTTTTAGAAAAAACTGCAGATTTTTTTATTTTATTCTTTTTTAAAATTTTATTTTATTGCATCGGAATTTCGTACGATTAGCCGAATTTCGTCCGTACGCATACTTCGCTAAGTGATTTGAAATCATTAACTTTTTTGTAATAGAACAATTAAAATTGTAACTCTCAAAGTTTAAAAACTTTTCCTACTTTTAAAGATTCAAGGCGTTCTATGTCAAATAATTCAGTTTTAATTTCTTTACTTTTAAAAATGTTGGTTTCAATTTCTTTATTCTTGATGAAGAGTCAGATATTGCTAAATATTATATAATTATTTTTGTTACCTAAAAAATTTAATATTGAATGTGATAAAAATTGCATGATTTAAACTGAAACAATATATTTAATTTATTGAAAGCCTTTGATTACGAGTATACTTATATTTAAAGTTGACAAAATAAAAATGTTTGTCAGTTATTTATTTCTGTACTAAGGAGTTATTGTACTTGAAATCTTCTAAAATCAGGATGAGTTTTTATCAAAAATTAAACGCTTATATACAACTCTACCCAAATCTGCTGAATAAAAGTTCGAGAAAAGTTCTTAGATTGTTTTCCAATAATTCTATGACTTTTTTCACTTTTTCGAATAAGTCTGTGATTCTTAATTAAAAATTAAATGAGATTCGGAAAAAAATTTCAAATGAACAAAAAGTGAATGCGATTTGTTTTGATAAAAAGATATTTATCGGTACCGCGATATTTAATTAAATTAAAACGATATTTATTTTTCCGAGAAAATCTTTCATTTTATTATAAACAATTTCTTTAAATATATAACTTTTTTTATTTTAAAATTTGTGGAGTTTTGAATGTTTGAAAAAAAAATCCTGAACATTTGCGAAAACGATGTAGCTCCGAAAGTATAGTTTGTATGGATAATCACAATCACAAATTTCTTATCCATAAACGTATGGTTTATGCAAATTCGTACTAAAAACATTAAATTGTTTGTTAATACCCATTTTTACAATAACAAAATGACGAACATTTTATAATAATTCCAAAGTTTTTTTACATTCTCATCATTTTTGATTGAGAAAGTATTAGAATTGTCGGAAATTTAAAATTACAATGTTTCAACGGATCTCCACGTTTCAAGACCCCCTGAATCCAAAATTAAGTTTTTACAATGGCGTCTGTCTGCCTTGCAGTCCGGCCGCCCGGCCGTCCGTCCGTAATTACGATAACTCTCGAAAAAATTAACGGATCAAATCCATCTTTGGCACACTCTTTTAAGTCCTAAAAGAAAGGACGAGTTCGTGAACCAGTAATTTTTGATTCCATATTGACCATACTTAAGCTAGGCCAAGTTGAATGTCGATACAAGATAAAAACCCTGTGAAAAAGTAATTTTTATGATTTTGTTATTATAAAATTGTTATTAACAAGCAATTTAATTTTTTAGTATGATTTCGTGTAAACCATACGTAGATGAATAAAAAATGTGTGATGGAGATTATTGATACGAACTATACTTTTAGAGCTAAATCGGTTTCGCACTTCTGAAATTTTTTCATTTTTTTAAATTCATAATTCGAAAAACATTGTTAAGAAAAATGGCACAATACTTTTTTTAAAAATATGGTTTTATTTAATTATTAAAAAAATAATAATGGAATTTGACTCGGAATTATCCTTGTCTTTTTATTTATTTAATTTGATCGTAAGACTGAAACAATAGAACTTAATGTTTCTATTAAGGTAACGGTATAACAATTTGCTTTTATTTATTTAAAGTAATTGTTTATGAAAAATGTTTTATAACGAAATTTAAGCGTCTTTTGGAAAATTAATATCGTTTTCGAAACCAGCATGTCGAAATCTATAGCATACGACTTGAAGTAATTTTGCGCAAACACACACAACATATTCGGCCTATCTAGGTAAGTGGCCGGGAGTAATTTTCAAAGGCTTTGTAATAATACATGATAAGGAAGCTTGAAGAAAAGGATTTAATTTTATCACTTTTTACACAGAAAAAATATACCTTATATTGATAAAAAAAAGTTCTGCGAAATCTTCTATAACGTTTGCAAAAATTGTCTGTCAAATTGACATCCTTGAATTTTAAAATAGAATCAAAAGTTCTGTAAATCTTACAGAAAGTATTCATAAATTTCTTAAATTACTTAAATTTAATAAATTCTGCAGAAAATTTGGTAAACTTTACATAAACGATATTTTTTCCCTATTTTAAATAAATATCTTGTGACTTTACAAGAGCCATATTTCCCAATATATAATATCTACATTTTGAAACCCGTGATTACGAAATTTTAAAGTTAAATGGTTCTGAAGGCCTTATCAGTCATAAATCTAGTAGTTATCAACATTTCTGAGATAAGAAACAACTAGTCGTTTTCGTTCAACTAAATTGAAAATAATTCAACTGATCACTTACACTTTATAAAATTCTATAAAATTAATGTCCAGTTCTTTCGAACGATCTCTAAAATAAGAAAAAAATGAAGATCGTTTTTCTACTCTTTGTTTTCGTGGTTTCCTTCAAGGTTAATTGTGAGTTTGCATAGTGTAGTATTATATTTATATGATTAGGAAATATTTCATTTTCTTACAACTGCTAAAAAAAGAGTTCTGTCAAACTTTAAGAAATAAATTGTTTAATCGCATTATCTTATACTAAGACAATTATCACAATAAGTCGACATTTCTATTTGATATTGGTCTATGTCCCGTTTATATGGTGCGTGCAGAGCGCCACGTGGCGTTTGGTCACTCAGTTGACTTGACATGGCGCTCCACGCTAACTAAACGGCACGTAACTCAATAGGAATAAAGGCGTTGTTTTAGCGCAATGATTTTATTCGTTCATATAGTGATATGTTAATACGATATTTATATTTATTAGAAATATTTAATTTTCTCATTTGCACAGAACAAAATTGTTCCGACTAACTTTAAGAAATAATTTATAAAATCTCATTACTTTAAACAAAGGTGAAAAAAATTTATAAACGAAAATAGAATATTTTTAGAAGTGAAATTTATTAGTAAAATATGTACTTTTAAAAAAAATATATATATAATAATTTATATATAGTTCGCGTGTGTATACTAATATGAAAACTACATCGCCCTCGCACGCGAAAACAAAACCCTCTGTACCTGAATTGTACAATCATCTCGTGGTTACTGACCATTTTCAAGGGGGTATCTCTGCCATTTGGAACGATGTAAGCTGTACTTAGAAGAACTTGATTATGAAGACACCGGAGATTCAGAAGTCCGCGTCCGCCTTGACGGCGTGAAATGTATAATCGCGGAACAGAACCGGTAGAAACCGGAACAGAACCGGTAGAAACCGGAACAGAACCGGGTAGAACCGGTACAGCAATGATGTTAGTTGTAGATACCTTGTTTAACGTCGATAAATTGGAACGACAAATCTTTGAGGCACGTCCTGGTATGTATAGGTCTCCCCAGTGTCAAGATATCTAAAAAAACTTATATTAACAAGCTCCGGGTCCTCGGAAACGCTAATAACCTTTCCTTTCTTCCGATGAATTTTGGCACATTTTTCCAATCCAAAGTCCATACTAATCGCTCCCATGTGCAGTTTGACGATATTTAAAGCACTCTGAAGTTTGCTCTTACCAGAAGTATAGATCTTTAGGTCATTTATACAGAATTCTTGAGTGACCTTATGCTGGCGATGATTAGCTACGCCATAGAGGCATCCAGAAAAATTTTGCAATGCGAGAGATAGAGGCAGAAGTCTGATGCAAAAAATCAGAGGATTCATAATTTCGCCCTGAAAAACGCTTCTATAGACGATGACGATGTTTGTTGTCACTCGATATTTTCCAGGTGAAAAGTAAATCTATTTTTCCAAAAGGGCAATACTCTCTCTATGCATTTCACTATATGTGGATGAACCTTCAAGCTTTTAAAGAAACAGATCTATAAGTCTATGAGAGTTGTAATTGCAAGCTTTCCGGTAGTCAGTCCAGGCAATTGACGGAGCGCGCCTGTGGGCTGCTGTGTCTTCGCAGACGCACCTATCAAGTAGCAGGTTCTCTCGACATCCTGCTACACCTTTTTTCAGCCCAGTTCTTCGTACATCTCTCTCCACACATAGTCCATTCTTCTAACAACCCTGTTGTTTAGGACAGCTGTAAAGATCTGGTATAGTGCGTCCTAACACCAGTCACTGCGCAATGAACGTTTCCAATTTTAAATATGAGGTGAATATGCAGGCCAGATGCTGGTGAGTAGAAGTAAACTTCGTGTACCAGAAGTTCTTAATATCATCTGGCTCTGCAACGGAAAAGTTATATGAAGTCCTTATAGGAATTTTTACCTCTTAAGCAGTTATTAATGGACATTTCTCCTCATATGTTATGAAGTTGTCGCAAAACTCCTTAAAGCGGATGATATTCTCAGTATCACCTTTCAGCTCCAGTGTTTTCGGGATCTTGTATTACTTTCTTTAAAAAGTCCTTCCCGCATTGGTTTTCGGTGGATTTTTGGCAGAAACAGGGTGAACGGTGCCAAGGCGCCATGGGTGAGCAAAAAAAACTGTTGATTTTCCCAAATCCATCTCACCCTCTTCTGTATTCTTCTCCATGCGTCAGATAACCCCCGCGTTTGCCCACAATATGCTGCTTGATTATCAGCAGCTCTGACTTTTTTAGTGTTTGATTGAAAGTTCTCACTTCTTGGGCGAACTTTTGAACCCTTTCCGTGAACAGTCTACTATATATTATGTAGTCTATCACACACTGAACATAGGACGCATTCTGTCTTGCCCATGCAGTCTTCTTGTATAGTTAATGTATGAGTTTTTTGGTCTTTTGATCCATCGTAGTTTTTAGCCTTCGATTTAAATTATCCAAAGCTCTCGCTGCACCATAAACTGCACAATTGATGGTACAGAGGTCAGACTCCTCCGATATATTCTCACCAAGAAAAGCAACCATTTTAACTAGATCTTGGGGCCTAAGAGGAACATGTATGTTAATGCACGTTCTTGTCCTGAAATCACTATCATTTCTCTGAGGGTGCCTACTTTCTGCGGCTGATCTCAATGTCGCTTCCTCATCTTCGTCTCTAGCTTATTCGTGTAGCGGCTGAGATAGAACTCCGTGCACATATCCGCTTTTCAAGAGTTAAGTAGGGTTTGTGTTTTCATTAAAACCATAAGGGTTTTAACGCGGGGCTATGAAACCGTAAAATATAAATTAAAAAAAAAATAATTTATAATTCGCATCAACTTTTAAACTTTACATAAGTTCCTGGAAGAAACTGCAATTTAAAAAAAAGGTCCACTTTTAACAAGAAATTTTTCTATTAAAATAAATCACTGACTAAGTAGCGATTTGAGTTATGCGACATTTTTACATTAAGTTTTCACCTAGTAATCCACATATATGCATTAAACGTAATTTCAAAATGTATTTAATTATTGCTTCAATACAAAATATTCTATTTTTAACACATTCAAATTGAAATGTTTAAAATTAAGAAAAGGCATTTTTAACATTTTTCGCAATATTTTACTTTGCATTTGAAATTAGCATATAAATCAAATCTTAAAAAGAAACAATTTTAAACTGATTTATTTAAAAAAGAGAGCCTCCAATGGTCAATAGTATAGAGTTCTAAATATAATCTTCAAACATGACAATTTCAATCATTCTGTGTTACAAAATTTTGTCTAAATAATTAAAATTATTTAATTGTAGTGAATAAATAACAATTCAACTATAAACAATTTTTAAAAATATGGCAGACATTTACAAGTTCTGAAAAGATCCAAGCTCAATTGAAAACTTGAAAAAATAAATGTTGATTTTAGAATATATAAAAGTGAAATTTAGGCTTTCAATGATGTTTAAAGGTTTCAAGGAAATAATTGTTTTTTCTGAACATTGCAGGAAAAATATAAAACTATTTTCACTTTGAAAAATCATTTTTAAGAAAATATTTTAAAAGATTTAAATATAAAAGTAAGCATTTCTTAATAAATAACAATTCAAACATTATTAACTTTGAAGAAATTAGAGTAAATTTAGAATGCATTGAGAAGTTTTGAAAATATAACAAAATAATTTTCAAATTGAAAAAGTTTCAAAGAATTTATAACAAAAAATCGATCTTTGAACATTTCGAACACAAATTTAAAAAAAATTATAAGCACTTTGAAATTTTGGAAGAAATAGAAATTATGTGTAAAAATTAATAAAAAAAGTAAAAATAAACTTTTGCATTACAAGCCTGTAAAGAAAATAAAATGGTTAGCAAATTTTAAAGAGCGTATTCAGAAAGATTTAAAGGCAAATTTTATTGTATAAATAATGTTTGTAGCTTAAAATTGCTTAAAATGATATAATTTTGAAAGTGTTCTTCCATTTTTTATTCCTTCTTTAATTTATAGCATTCAAATCGACTTATTTGTTTCATAATCTGTGTTTAATCAGGGTGGGGGGGTGGGGTGACTTTCTTGACTCATTTTTTTTTAGTAAACGTCTTCGGCTTTTAATAAAGTTCCGTTTCTCTCCCTTGGTGAATGAAGAACTATTTTAGTGCACTTTATAAATTTAAATTAGTGCTATTTGACTAGTGAATAGCGAAAATCTACTTATTCAATTAGAGAAAAGTTAACCACTAAAGATTATTACATAATTAATAATTTGGCAAGTATAAAAATTTATAAAAATAAAAAGCTTGGTTAGGAAAAAAAGTTAGATGAAGGAGCGCAATTTGTTAATATTTACTATCTTATTGAAACAATAAGATCATATTTTGAAATTTGTTAATAGCTATGACAGCTGCATATACATGACATATTTACAAAAATCACCTTGAAAATGGGAAAACAAGAATTACTTACAGTAATGTACCTACGGTATCTTACTGTAAAAATTGTGAATTTAAAAAAAATTTGACTTTCTCTTTTTAGTGATAGGTGCTTTCTCCACTCCCCTGACACCCATCTGCTCGTTTTTCGGAAAAAAAATTCCATATGTTTTTTTTAAATCGGCTAGAAGTAAACCGTACCCCTGAAATTTTAAATTTAAAATGGAACTCTAATGGGAAAAGCTTGGGACAAAATAGTCAAACTAATTTTTAAAAGAAGTGATGGATAATCTGTTTAAAATGAACTGCAATTTTAAAGTGCAAGACTTTATATTCTCTCAAACAGGGGTCGCAAGTCTAAGACTCTAACATATTTTTCATATCAAGGGGTTGCAAACCCTTATTTTACAACAATAAATAAATATTTCTTCACATTTGTTTTAGACAGAAACTTTCAGGTCAGGTGAATTTCACTGTATATTTTACTGTAATTAGGAAAATTTCAAATTAAATCTAACATTTGCTGGGTTTTTTTAACAACAATTATTGCAAGTTGTTATTCACCCCCATAGTTAATTCATTGCTTCAAGAGGCGTACCTTGCAGATTTTATTTATTTCGTGATAATGTTGTAGTACGTAAAAAAATTCGGAATGTATTTTCTTACATGCTAATCCATCGATTAAAGGGCTGAATATCAGGCTTAAAGTTGAGCTTGAAGAAAATGTGGCTTTTAATGTTTCAAAAATTAATCGGAATATATTTATCAAATAACAACTTTTTTACAAAAAATCTTATCAAGACATATTTTTTATACCAAGGGGTTATAACCCTTATTTTATACAATCGTGAATTTAATTTTCTTTACTTGTTTTTATACAGAAACTTCCAAATCAGCTGAATTTCACTGTATATTTCACTGTTAATAGAAAAATTCAAGTTGACATGATTTGGGCTTACAAAAAAGTGAATTCTGCTATTAACTCCTTGTAATTGTTTCAACAATTAATTAATAGTCACCTCGAATTTTTCTTCAAATTGAGTATGGGTGGTTTACATCGTTTTTGATATTCTTTCTATACACTACACAGAAAATTAACTGTATATGTTCTGTTTTATATTGTTTTCTTAAATTGGATACCAATTTCAGGAAAAACGGACATCTTCGCTCGACTTTAAAAAATTTCGAAAATAAATAATAAGTAATTCATTAAATAATTACATCATGCGTTGAAAAAATTCGCTACTCCGAGCAATGTCGACTATTACATTTCATTATGAAAATACGATTATTTTTTTTTATTTTTATGGATTATATCATTGTTTAAATAAATTACATTTACTGGAAAAATAAAAATTGTTCGAACAGCTATTAGGGTTATTTAAATAGTTAATGGGCTAAATATTCAACATTTACTGGGTAAAAAAAACAATCTTTGTCATTTACTGAGTTCTTGTCTATATTAGAATTTTCTAATGGGCTACTCAAAAGTTAAAATAGCGTTCCCTTTTTTTTAAGCAACGTACTAATTTTGTAAAAGGCTGATATGCACAATATAAAATACAGCAATTATTATGTATCAAAGTTTTTCATTTCGGGGTTGTGAATTAAAAGAATTATTTTTCACTATTTATAGCTCTGTCGTGTGTTAAATTGAACCTAGATACACTCGAACTCCTAAGATACAAGAGGTTCGGAAATCACGAATTCCAAATACAAAAGAAGTTTGAGAATCAGGAACTCTAAAGATACGAGCTGGAGAGGGGCTGTCAGTCTTTCAACGTTTAGATTTCGGGAGTAATGCGTGAGAAGGCACACAGGCCAATAACTCGCACGCGCACGTCGAATTCAAGGCAGCGCTCAATTGCGCGCGCCTGACTCGAATAGGGCAGAGTAAAGGGGTAAAACTTCCACTCGCTTCTTTGGAGTCGGGACGCTTGTATCTGTGGAGCGCTCGTATCTTCGGAGGTCGAGTGTACTGACATTGATGCCTTCACTAAACAACAGCTTTATCATTATCTGTTTTTTTACAGTACTAGATGCAGTGCTCAACGACAGCTTCAACGAAGGTTTAGTATTATATGATGATTACCTCCTACCGCCAGCATTATATATTCATGAAGGAGAATACGTTTCTGTATATCTTAAAACAATTGAAATTCTTACTGGATTTCTGAGGAAAGCACCTGCAAGACATGCAGAACCTTCAAGACCTGAAAGAGGTCCTACAAATGATCGCTTTTTCATACGAACGCTGGAGAGCGAAGTTTTATATGCGGACTTAAGAAATTATACTGGTAGTTTTAACGATAACATTTTTTCGACTAATCTCTTTTTTATAGATCAAAAAGATGACACTCTTTTATCCGGAATTCTTTCTGGTGTGAAACCTATTTTCCCTACGAACGTTCTGGTAACAAAGTTCATCCCTCATAATAATAAAATTCTCTTTCAATGGGGAAACTTACGTCACCATGGCGAATATGTACCTTCCTGGGCACGGCGACCTTTAGCTTAGTTGATTTTTATTCGTCCACTATACTTTATACTATTTTTTCCTTCGATGTGTCTGTATATGCGCATGCGATTGAATTATCGCTGTGTTTGTGGCAGAACAGAATTGTATTTGGTAATTCAGAATTACTACAAAATCTCAATTGCAAAATCTTCTGACATTTGTCTAATTTTTCCCTGACTAATTTGTCCATTCCACGACTCGTACTCACACTTGTGTCAAGAAAATCTCGTACTCATGGTTCAGTTCTTCGGGACCCCCTATATTTTTTTAGTAAATAATTTTGATTATACCTACGATCTGCTTTGAAACATATATGAGGACGAGTCGTGGATGGCTCTATTTTTCATTTCACCTAAACGTTCCAAATTTTTTATTCAGGTCTAATATCCGAAAGCTACTTAGGATATCAATAATTTCAATACAAGAAAATGTTCCCCAAATGTTTTCGTTGGCAATAATCAGATTGATTTCTACAAACTTCAAATTTAATTAATAAAAAATTCCCTGACTTTTAAAAGTGTCTTCTGATTTTTCCTGACTTTAACTGGCACTAACTGGCACTAACCTTATTTTATAATTCTGTATAGCGATACGCTAAGTACATTAAAAATGGTCGTAGATTCTAATCCATAAATTTCTATAGGCTTAGTTATTTTTATTATAATTAAATATATTATAATTTCTCCGATAATTGCTTATTATTACAACATATTTCTTTGCAATCATGTTCCTTAGAAAGCCCTAAGAACATTCTATAATAAATACAAATAAGGTCGAAATCTGACTTGTTAATAGTAACCATCATCAAAAATAATTTTAGTTTGAAATTTAGTGAAAAAATACTTTCCCAAGTGGAGAGTTATTCATTTTACAGAAGTATGTATCAAAAAGATCAAAAATATAAATTTAAAACATTTGAATGATTCACAAATTTGTAGCTATACTTCATTAATAGTTCTAGCGGTTCTAAGCAGAGTTCTGTGCCCCCCCCCCCCCCTAAAAAGTAAAAAAAGGGAGTGTCTACTATGGTGGTCATAATTTTTTTTCCGAATTTTCATGCATATTGCCTCCAAATTTGTTCGAAGGCTCAAAAAATAAATGCTTTTTTTTAATGATACTTCGTAGTTCCGCAAGCTCCATTAAGCTTAACACGTGTTTCCCATAAAAAAATTTACTGCCAATTTCATTCAGAATTGTCAAGGTTTTAGTCAGTTCTCTAAGTAATTAGGTATGAAATACAAATGAATAATTACTTTTCAAATATCGCTTACACAAGTATTTCTGTATAGTCCCAAAGAAACCCCATAAAGAAAAATTGGGTTTTGCAAGTTTTTGGCGGCAATTATGATTTTTGGCTGAAGTTGAAACAAAATTTAAACAGTTTATTATTGTGTTAGGAATTTTCTCTAGAATAGTGTTAAAAAGAAGCGGCTTTTCGCGAATGCTTAATTTATTTTCAACCTTTTAATTGGAGTGAAAAAATAATCAATTAAATGCAACAAAAGAATTCTTCAAACCATTTATCATTATATATAAGAACATTCTTTTAGAATGATGCTAGAAAGATACCGTTTTTTTACATTTTGCAACTTATTATAGAAGTACGTAATAATTTAATTAAGTTAGAAAACATAATTGTTTTGAAAATTTATTATTTTAATAATGTTCTCTTTGAATAATATGAAAAAGTTCTTTTTTTGTTGAAAATTTTAAATTCTTTCTCTCTTTTAACTTGAAGTGAGACAATAATTGATGCAATCCATCAAACATAACTTTTTAAAGAATTAATTAGTCTTTCTAATTACCTTCATTTACATCATTCTTAGAAATTTGTGATTTTTTCTGAAATTTTCAACCTTGCTTTGACTTCTGCTTACAAATAAATTAACATCAAAAAGAATCATTTTTTTCAAAATCTGTCTATTTTTTGTGAATGCGTTTTTATAAAATAAAACAAATAGTTTTGTATGTAGATCAAAATAAATTTAAGTTTACATAAAGTAATTACTAACAGCCTTTCAGTTTAGCCTTTTCAAGAGAAGACACATTTCAATAATAATAAACTTTCTAAACAACTATGTTTTTGAACTTGCATTAGTTATTATCTCACTGAGTGAAAAGTTGACAAAAAGTAAGAACGCAGGAAACACCGCAACTATAGTGTATCATCTGAGGGCAAGATAGTTAAAAATAATAATTTTTTAAAGCTTTCCATTTCTAAACTGCATTAATTAGTACTTTGCTCTGAGTCATAAGCGGAGCAAAAGAAGTGTTAAAAGAATTATCTTTGTGAGCCTTATAAAATTATTACCTCATTTTAATTAAAAAGTGGACAATAAGTTTAATATTTTATAAATGTTTGAAACTTACTAGCAGTATTTGAAGAGAATATCATTTTAAGTAATGACAAATCTTATCAACAATAATTTATTTAAAGTTTAATTTAACAATGTCTCTTTCTCACCTTTACCGTTGCTGTATAAATTTTCCATTTTTTTATAAATTGTGACATCCCTCTAAATTTTTTCGGGGTTACTGATAAATTTTAGAGATATTTACGGCAGCTTAATATTTTTTTAAATAATTTTTTTAATGGGAGGTTTGATTCTACAAAAGTATAATATATTTTGGAAGGAAAAAAAAATATAAAAGTTGCAACAGAAAGTTCCAGAAAAAATAGAGGGTCATGACGGATCGAAGGGGGTGGCTGATTAGAATTCAAGGCAAATGATCAAGTACACAATTCTTTAAAGGAATAAGCTTCTCAATTTTGAAAATATGTGCAATAGTTTGATCCGAACATTTAATAGATTTTTTCTAGATTTCCATGCATATCGCCCGGAGATTCATTCGAATGCACAAAAAAATAAGTGCCTTTTATTTTGCGAACAAAAATGTTTAGAGCTCGCAAGTCCCATCACGTTTAACACGTATTTTTCATAAAAAAAGATGTTTTCGTAAATTTTATATAATATCATTAATATTAGGTAAATCGCCTTGCAAATCAACATTTTCCTTTACAATTAGCTATAGAATACGAATAAAAACTTATTTTTTCAATATTATCCTTATTAGGTCTTTTTTATTGGCTTGTTAAAAAACGCTAAAAGAGACAAATTACGGCTTTTGAGATTTTGGCGCTAACAGTGGTTTTTTTTGCAGTTATTCTTAATACAAATTCCCTACAATAAATTTTTGCATGCAATCTAAACAGTAGAACATTTGTTTTTTTTCGAGATTTTTAATTTTTAATATCAGGACTTGCTTTGTAGACATTAACCAGATTTTTTTTTGTTAATTTTCGATTTTTTTGTTGGAAACTATTTAGAATAAAATTTTTGGTAATCTTTCATGGATCCATCAATTTGAAAATTTAAAAAATTTTAATTTTAATTCTACACTTCCTGTCTTGAATTAGAAAGATAGTTGTGGTCCTCGGTTTATGAAAGAATTCCACGAAAAATGAGGAAATTAGGTCGATTTTTTCACATTTTTACTCATTTTATTACTAAAGGAAGTATCTGGTAGGGGTAAATATTAATGGCTTTGGCTAAAACTTTCAACACATAATTTCTTTCGCAATTGGAATGAAAGCTACCCCCCCCCCCCTGGGAGAAAAAGAATGTTAAGTTCGAAAAACAAGGGACGCCCTAGCCGCTACACGCCCCCATACACACACACACAATTTTTCAAGGCTTTGTAACAGTACTTGATAAGAAGGCTTGAAAAAGAGGATTTAATTTTATTACCTTTGGAACTTTCAAAACATACCTTATATTGCGAAAAAACTTTCGCTTAACCTAAATAGCTTTCAGTTAAAACAGAGACGACATCGATTTTTTAAATTACAGTCAAATTCTTTTTTACTGCCGATTTTAGTGCTCGCCTGAGTGACAGCCGCAGATCCTACACCTACATGCGGTGCGGCATCGATTCTCGGCCACGCACCCAATTCTCTTCTAGAACCCCTTGTTAGTAAAATAAAGAAAAGCAGTTACACAAAAACCTCGGGTTCTAGCTCACGCCCCTGAGAAAAGCAATGCTGCATCTATTAACAAAACATCTCATAGCTTTACCTGATTATGTACCGCATATATAGTTTCTACATTTCAGTCTGGGTGATTACAAAATTATGTAGTTCAATAGTTCTGAAGGTTCCAAAAGTTATAAATCTATCAGATGTGAAGAATTTCTAGATAATTAGCAGTCGTGTTTGTTCCACTAAATTGAACAGAATTCGAATGAGCAGTTTCGCTCTATAAAATTCTTGAGCATCTTTTACCTGTTATCTAGAATCGTTTCTATACAGCAAAAAATGAACGTCTTTATTCTACTACTTGTTTGCATGGTTTCTCTTAAGGTTACTGGTAAGTTTACCTCTTATGATATAATATGGTATAACTTTAAGTAATAATTGATTCATGTATTTAATCTCATTATTTTAAACGTAGAAAATTATCGCACTAAATCAACGCGTCCGGTACACACTTATCTACGCTACGTTTAGGCGGTCCGTGCAAAGCTCCACGTTGTATTTGGTCGCTGATGACTAATCTTGACGCGGCGCTCCACTCCGCCTGAACGAAACGTAGGCCAATAACGAGTGGAGCCGCTAGTTTAGTGCAATGATGTATTGTAGTTAAAAATAATGATGAGTAAATAAAATATTTACATTTTTGAAAAATCTGCTCGCATCAAAGCATGTCAAAGTATCGACAACAGTAATTGGGTTATTATGAATTCTCTTTTGTTAAAGCTCCTTCAGCTTTAGCGCACACATTCTCATCACGTATGTCGTGCTTCGCACTCGACTTTCTTCCCGAAATTGAATATTATTTCAAGAAATTTATATTATCATAATTCATAACATGCATTTGTATCAGGTCAGTTACACCCCCCCCCCCCCCCCACTCTAACTTGTCGGGTTTTCTATAGCCCACTGATTTGCGCCCCAAATGCGTTGAAATGCGCCAACGACAAAAATGTTGGCGCCACAGAACTGTACACTGAAATTTTTTTGGGCGATCTGCTCACCCGCGTAGTAGAGCTGTAACACCAAATGCGTCGCGCGCTGCTCACCTGCAACTTGGTACACATCCTCTCTCATATTGGGTACGCTATGTTCCCACATTGGAACAGCTGTAATCCCAACAGTATTGGTACAGTAAGGCTCCCTTTAGGTGGGAGTACGGAATCCCCACGCCGAGTTTCGCGCGGAGTTATACAGTTATAGTTTATACTCGTGGGGCAATTTAATTCTCTTTTGTGGGTCTGCTGCGTTCCCAACACATGGGATAGGATCTGCTCGCACGTTTGGTACTGTAGCTTACTTAAAAGTGGTCTGGCCGCTACACCAACCGTCGTGGTGGCGCTGCGTTGCCGCTAAGAAGACAGCTGCTTGCCCAAATTTTTTTCAGTGTAGGAGTTATATCAGGTGATACGGGGGGGGGGCACCTAGCGTCACGCTACCCCCCCATTTGAAAAATCAAAATTCAAATCACATGATCTTTAAGATCTTCGAATGCGCTCGTATGCGCCATAAAGAAAAAATTTTGCGCCACATTGATAACCGAGTCATCAGCGATCAGAATTGGGGGCGGGGGTATCACTTTTCTAAACTGGGAACTTTTTTTAAAATTCATGATGCCTATCTGTCGTAACTTCAAATGCTCTCAAATGCGCTACCATTAAAAAAAATTGCGTTAGACAATTAACAAAGACATCATATTTTGAAGGTGGGGGGGGGGGGGCTGTGTAACGCAGGTCTTAAATCCTTAGCAGTGATTTGCAATATAAAGTTGAGAACATGGATTTATTCGTCTTCAAATAAGCTCATATGCGTTATAAATTTTTCTTTTTTAATTTTGAAAATTGCCGAAGATATGAAGGTAATAAAGTTTTACAAGTGATGACCAAAAGTTTTGTTACAAATCTTGAAAATTTCCCAAGAATTGCCACTTGTTACCGATCCACTGTCCAATGATATATCCAAATAACTTAACTTGAACTATGAAATTTCATGACGGGCTTTTCGTATAGAATTTCAAATATTTTAATTATTTATTTGCAGATATCATAAGGTAGTGAATTATAAAAAGTGGTAATGAGGAGGTTAGTTATGGTTTTTTTGTTAATTTCAAGAGTGGCGCATATGAGCGCATTTAAAATCCTATACGAAAAGATCATTACAAATTTTTATATTGCAATAAAAGTTATTTGTAGATATCACCGGATAGTTCATCGTAAAAAATGTTAATGAGGGGGTGGATTATGGTTTTTTTCAATTTTGAAAGAGGCACATATGGGATCGTCCATATATTACGTAACACTTTTTTCTTTTGTTTATATCGTTGTGTCTTTCTCAACTTCACATCAATTTCATGCTCGTTTTTATTCAAACAAAAGAAAAACGCGTTACGTAATTTATGGACGATCCCTATGGGAGAATTTGAATCCTATCTGAAGAGATAATTATATATTTTTATATTGCAATTTAGGTTTATTAATTCGGATTGCAAACTTTTCATTTTGTTGGTCATCAGTTTGCAAAATTTTGTTACCTCCATATCTTAGGCAAGTTTCAAAATTTTCAACCAAAATTTATGGCGCATACGAGAACATTTAAAGACGAATAAATCTATGTCCGTAACTTTGTATTGCACATAACTGTTAAGGATTTACACTTTCTTTACACCCCCCCCCCCTGCGTCCAAAGTATGCTATCTTTGTTAATTAACTAGCGCAAAGTTTTTTAGTGGTGGCGCATTTGAGTGCATTTGAAGTTACGGAAGATAGGTATGATGATTTTGAAAAAATGTTATTAGATTAGAAAAATTATACCAGCCCGCCCCAACCCATTTTGCTCGCTGATAACTCGGTTATCAATGTGATATAACTCCTTCAGTTTTGTGGCGCAACAATTTTCATCGGTGGCGCAATTGAGCGCATTTGGGGCGCAATGAAGTGGGCTATAGAAAACCCGAAAATAAGAGTTTGTGGGGGGGGGGGCGCTGGTGTAACTGACCTATTTGTATTAAAACTGACGTAGTTTTATTGTCTCGTTAAAAAAATGCGCATTTTAAACAAAATTTTATTGCAACTTTTGTCTTTTTTCTAGAAACTAAACTTGCTCATCTCCTATGTTATTTTTATGATTTAAAAATGAAACCTAAGGTTTACTAAGCGTCTGTACCGGTTTTTAACTTTTAAATAGTCATAGCTGATGGGTGCTTTATGCCGAGAAGGTCACGAACCTTCAGCATCGTGGTGTTAGATTGGAGTTTATATAATCTCATTTTCACATTCATCGGCCCTCATT
>NC_046657.1:162537843-162541307 GCF_010883055.1 Belonocnema kinseyi
ACTTTCAGTGTTTGACGTCATAAAAAAAATTTTTGTTTTTACGTGACTTATTGCAGAAAATTACTAATCTTTACGAAAAAATAGAAATATTTTTAAAATGTTAAAATATTAGAAACCTGTAAATAAAAAGTTTTTGTCAATGTTAGTAATTTATTGTAGAAATTATCAAATTTATAATTATAATAGAAATTTTTACAAATAATACTTTCAAAATTTGCATCAATGTTTCGACATTCACTTTACTGTAAATTTCTGTAGAATGTGTAATATATACACTATCGGTCAAAAGTTTGGGTTTATTTAGAAAAATCGTTGTTTCTATTGTATTTATCGCTTTAATTATACCGGAAGTAAAAAATGTGTCTTTAAAAGTTTCGTTGTTTTTGAAATTCTGTCTAAAATAAGCCCAGGGTGAAGCCTAGTTGTCTAGTTTTTAAGTAGATATTGCAAACATAGTGTAAATTTCAATGTTTTCTTGAATTTTCAATAACTTCCGCAATAGTCAAAGTTTTTCAATGTTCTTGGGCTCATTTTGAAGCTTTTCTTCACCGTATCACAACAGCTTAAGAGTATTAATCGTAAAAAATGTTTTTTCGAATTGCAAGAACTTGAATTTGTAACAAAAAAGTTGAAACAATTGGAATATTATTTTTAGTAACAAAAATATTTTTGTTAAGTATATGAAACATATAATCATGAATTGTTTATATAATTTCCTTAAAATGTATATTTGTTTAACTTTTATTCTGATTTGCCTACAGATAAAATGTTTTCAAATGTATCCAACTTTTTTATTACAAATTCAGGTTCTTGCAATTCGAAAAGAAAGGCCTAGACAACTAGGCTTCACTCTGGGCTTATTTGAGACAGAATTTCTAAAACAATCAACCTGTTAAAGAGACATTTTTTTAGTTTCGGTAAAGTTAAAGCGATAAATACAAAAAAAACGATTTTTCTAAGTGAACCCAAACTTTTGACCGGTAGTGTAAGTTTCTACAAGAAACTACAACTCAAACTACACTTTAAAAAAAATATTAAATTTTTACCAAGAACTTGTTCTATCATCAAAGACCTGTTTGATAATATTCAGAAATATTTTATTTTTGTTCAAATTGAGCAATTATAAATCAAATATTAAAAACTAAAGAATTTTAAACTAAATTAATTGAAATAGAAAACCTTTAATTGTTAATATTGCAGTTTCAAATTTAAACTTCAGATATTACAATTTTAATCGTTCTGTTAAAAAATTTAATATGTAAGTGAAATTATTGAATTCTCGATAATTAAATCAATATTGAGCAATTAATAGTTTGAAACAAAATTGACAAATATTTTTAAGTTTTGAAAAGAACCAAGCCTTACTTAAAACTTAGAATTATTTCAAAACATAAAAAAACAAATTTACATTTGTAAAGATATTAAAGCAAAATTGTAAAGCTTTTTAAGGATCTATAAAGGTTACATGGGTACAATTTTTCTCAAGATTGCTCATTAAATTGTAAAAAATTAATTTTGAGAAATGAATTTTCATAAAATATTTAAGAAGATTTAAAACAAAAAGCGAATTTTGCCTATTTCAGGACAATTGAAAAATGAATAATTAAAAAAATTCAAGTTAATTTAGAATATATTCAGAAGTTTGGACTCCTTCTAACAACAAATTTAAAAGCTTTTTAGGCTTTTTGAATTCTTTGAAAGGAACACAATTTTTTAAATAAAATTCCTAGGAAATCCTCAAATAAATTTTTTATTATATTCATAGAAAATTTGCTAATGATTTTTCAAAAAAAAAATTGCAAAAGGAAAATAATGAAAAAGAAATTCAAGATAAATTTGTATGCACCAATTAATTGTTCCAGCCAAAAATTACTTGAAATGACATAATTTTGAAAATGTATACATTTTTTGAATTATTCTTTAATTTATTATATTGAAATCTAGTTATTAGTTCTATAATATAAGATAAATAATTATGTAGTATTCAGTATTCATCTTCGACTTTTACTAAAAACATACTACACTGGTGAAAATTTACAAAATGCTTTGTGAAAATATTAAAATCAAAAAATGTAACCGAGATTAATATCGAATTTTAAATTCTATTTAACATACAACAATCCAATTAATGTGCAGAATTTCTAAAAAAACAAGAATTCAACGTTCAAATTTGGACAACCACCATAAAATGTTCCTGTTGAAATTTGAAAAAGCTGATAAAGGAAAACACTTTTTTTCTCCCAAAAAAAAAAAAAATAATTTTCCTCCCTGGAAAAAAATAAAATGTTTCTTTCGTCTTTTTTATGCTTATTATTATCAAATCACAGCAAAACAAAATATCTGTAAAAAATGAAAACCGAGGTTTCGGCATTTATACAGCACCCTTAACAAGGCAAACAAAATTTTTTTTTCTTATAAAATAAAAAAATACCCAAGCAGATAGGAATAATACAAGCACAACTATGTACTCTTCCTGACACCTCTTTTTTATTTTTGTTCAAGGAGCAACATGATTTTATTTTCCCTTTGAGGAGAAAAAAGTGATTTTCATGATTTTTTTTCAACTTTCAACAAAAACATTTTATGGTGGATGTACAAATTTGGTGGTTGGATTCTTGGTTTTATTTTGAACAATTCTTTAAATTAATGTAAAAATATAGAACTATTTTTATTCCTGTAGATATTCATTAAAAAAAGTTTATCGATACAGAAAGTAAAAAATGAGATTGCAATTTTTTGAAAGTTAAATTGGGGTAAACACACAAGTTGATTTGTCTCTTTGCATACAAGGCAGATGAAACGCGCACTTACCTTCCTTGTTTTTTATTTCAAAAAAAAAAAAAAAAAACCAATTTAAAATTCGAGAATAACACATTTTTTATCGTTTTTGATACTTTTTCACGTTGAAAAATCCTCTACTATCTTTGTTATGAATAATTTAATATAATGAATTTAAAATTGTTATCCTCTTGTCTTGGGAAAATTTGTCTTACATTTTATATCTCTTAAAATAGCTTACTAGTTTCACCTAACAATTTTTTTTAATAACCTAATGAATTTTTTTTAGTTTAAACAATATTTTGCAGCAAAATAAGCTTCATGAGCTATTATGATACGTATAGGATTAGAAATAATTTTTCTTTGGGAAAAATCTGGATATTTTGTAATTTATAACTTAAATTATCTACAATAAAGATAAACATTAAGTGCTGAGAATATATTAAAAGAAAATAAGTTTGATGAGTTATTTTGATCGGTATTAAATAAAAAATTTCTTTCTCAAAAAGAGCTGTAAAATATCTATTTGTGCACATCAATTATTAATAGCAAGAAAAAATGTTAACTGTCAACAATACTTTGTAGTACGAGGGTGGATTAATAAGTTTCCGGCCTGACCAAGAGATGGCGCCACTAGGCCTACCTTGAGGTGGCGTTCTATAGTACCATCCTTAGATAGCTTGTAG
>NC_046657.1:162541407-162561179 GCF_010883055.1 Belonocnema kinseyi
TGAGAAATGTATCAGCCTTGGAGGAGATTATGTTGAGAAATAAAAAAAAAAAATTCTTAAAAACGTTGTTTTTCTTGGTCAGGCCGGAAACTTATCAATCCAGCCTCGTATAATAAGATTAATAAACTATTACGATATGCGTGAGGTGAGAAAGAATTTTTTTTCTGAAAAAATACGAGATTTTTCTATTTTTTGAATTAAGCTATTCATAAGAAATTTTATATATTAGAATTTCTTCATAACGATGATAAATAATGCGGATTAACAATATTTTTTATTTTAGTAAATCCGTTTAGATACTTCTATGCAAATCAGACAACAAAATATTTTGTATCACAAACAAATGTCAATTATTTTATTTTAAATATATTTTTATAAATATTTTATCATTTTTATTTTATCAATATTTTTTAAAATATATTTTGTATCAATACCAATGCATATTATGAATTTTTATGATGTGCATTTATTTAAAATATACATTCTTCAGGTTAGCTAAGAATAAAATTTAATGCGAAATAAGAAACAAAAATTAAACATAATAATTAAAGATACAATTCTTACTTTATTTTACAATATCAAAACAAGCAATCCCAGGCAGAAGTACATAAATAAACGTGATATTGCATGTGATGTAAAATTATTTAACAAAATGTAGACAAGTTCACATTTCGGATAAAATCGAGTACGAAGGACGAGGTACGTGATGAGAATGTGTTCCTTAAGGCCGGAAGAGCTTTAACTAAAGAGAATTCACGATCACCAAATTACAGTTGTCGATAGTTTGATCTTCGGCTTTAATAGCTCTGTCAACAAAAATCTTGAAATTTTTTTTTAAAGTTCCTAAAGATAAATTGTTCCTATTTTTGAATACTACGAATAACAATACATATCATTTTCAAATATTGCAAAAAAGTAATCACAAAATGAAAAATAAAACTATTACTCGTTGAATTAAAAAAAGAACTTTTTTGTAAAGCCGTATTCCTAATACTTCGATAACTTGAGTCCCTTTTCTATAAAGTTATTTGAATTTCATTTAAACTCTGGAGAAACGTAAATATTTAGTGGCTAATAAAAAAATTTAGCAGTCTGAGAAACGTTTATCCATATTGAAATGTTTTAATTAGGTTTCTAAAGGACCAAAATATCTGTACTGTACAGAATACCTGAAAATAAAACCAAGAATCCAACAACGAAATTCGGACAATCACCATAAAATGTTCCTATTGTTCCTAATCCCTTTTCTTGTCTTTGTTTATTTCTTTGATATTTTTATCTTTTTTAGTTTATGGTAGTTGTTTACATTTTTTCGCTGGATTCTTGGTTTTATTTTCATGAATTCTATATATTAACTTGATTATTGGTCGTTAAATAGGATTTTAATCTGATTTATTTTCTTTAGATGTTAATATCTTTCTTTTTTATTCCATGCGGCATTCTCATTTTACAAGAGGCTGACGTTCACATAATTAAATACACCTAATATTACCTTTCAGAATTTTATATTTGCAGGTTTTGAATCTATAGAAGTATTTTTCATTATTTATAAATCTGTTCCAGAACACAGGCCCACGTGGTTCTGTTGTTGAAAAGTGGATGGTCATTTCCGAAGTAATTTTTTACGCAGAATCCGAATCTGCGGTCAAAATTGGCCCATCACGTCAGGATGTTAAGATATTTAAGGTTATGTACCCAAAAAATAGCGTTTTTGGCTACATTTGAGGTTATGTACAGAAGACACAACATTTTTTGGTATCTTTTCTTTAGTCGTATCATATAGCACTGCTCATTCTCTTTAATTTGAGAGTCGCAGGGTTCAATGACCATTTTTTTCCACAAAGTTACGCCAATTTGAAATTACGAGATATGTCCCATTATGTCTTGAGCATTTGCTTTAAATACTTTGAGGCAAACATTTTCTACTGGGTGTTTTCTCTTGGAAATTTGTACTTGAGGGTGTTCAGGGTTGCTGAAATCCCAAAAAATGGTGTGTTTTTTGTACAGAACCTTAAAAGTAGTCAAAAACGCCATTTTTGGGTACATAACCTCAAATATCCTAAAATACTGACGTGATGGGCCAATTCTGACTCAGGATTCGGATTCCACGTAAAAAATTACTTCGGAAATGCCCCTCCACTTTCCAACAACAAAACCATGTGGGCCTGTGGTATTTAAAGTGAAGACATAATGGGACATATCTCGTAATTTCAAATTGGTGTGACTTGGTGAAGAAAAATGATCATTGAACTCTGCGACTCTCAAATTAAAGAGAATGAGCAGTACTATATGACAACACTAAAGAAAAAATACCAAAAAATTTTGTGTCTTCCGTACATAACCTCAAAAGTAGCCAAAAACGCCATTTTTGGGCTCATAACCTCCAATATCTTAAAATCCTGACGTGATGGGCCAATTTTGACCAGGGATTCGGATTTTACGTAAACAATTATTTCGGAAATGACCCTATACTTTCCAACAACTGACATGACCCCATTATTTGCAGACCTGTGTAATTAATCGTAACTTATTACTACCAGTTATGCTTTTATTTTAAAAAATCTTCATAAATATCTATTTTTTTACAGTGCTAGATGCGACGTTCGACATGTTCGACGAATTTTTCGGATTAAATGATGAACATCTGCCGCCACATTTAAATGTTTATGAAGGAGATTTTGTTTCTGTATATATTAAAACAATCGGAATACTTACTGGATCTCTAAAACCGGCACCTGCAAGGCATGAAGGACCTGTAAGACCTGAAAGAGGTCCTACAAATAATCGCTTTTTCGTACGAACGCTGCAGGGCGAAGTTTTTTATGCGGACTTGGAACATTCTCCTGCTGCTTTTAATGATGACATTTTTTCGACTAATCTCTTTTTCATAGATCGAAGATATGGTTCTATTCTAACAGGAATTCTTAAGGGTGTGAAACCTTTTTACCCTAGCAACGTTTTGCTAACAAAGTTTGTCCCTCATAATAATAAAATTCTATTTCAATGGGGAGATTTGAGTCACCATCACGTTTATGTTCCTTCGTGGGCACGAAGAGGTTCACATTAGTATGTTTTTATTCGTCACTGTACTGTTTACCATTTTCTCTTATGTGTGTGTGTTTGTGTGTGTTTGAGAATTATAGTAGAGTTAGTGACAGCGAAGATTCGTACTTTATAATTCAGGTTTACTATAAAATCCTAAAATTTTCCTAAAATATTTCTGGCTTACTTGTCCAGTACACGAGTCGTCCTCACAACTGCTTCAGGAAGAGAACGTACACTCATTTTGGCCTTCTGGACTTCTCGGGAAGTTTTTTTACAAGTCTGATAAATGATTTTCTGACTTTAATTAAGGAATTTAGTAATTTTAAGGTCAATGTCCAAAGTCACCAAAAAGAAGGATCTGACTATACCTAGGAAATGTCCTGAAACACGTTTGAGGACGAGTCGTGGATCGTCAAGTTTCTCATTTTACCTGACAGTTATACATTTTTCATGTAAGAAAACAGCCTCCCCTTTAGCACATCAATAGTTAAGCAAATAAAAGTTAATTTATTAATATTTCCAATATATGTTTGGTGACCATGGTCGTAATTAGTGCTGTAAACTTTAACTTTAGTTTATCAAAAATTCTGTAACTCTTTTAGAGTGTTTCTTGACTTTCCCTGATTTTCACGGACTATTTTTATATTCCCTGACCTGTAGTGACCTTTAATGTTAATAATACTTTTACGTACACAAATTAGTGCTTGTCATTTTCGTATATTGCTTTATAATTATAACAAATATTTTTAGTTCGAAATTTAGTACCTTGTGATGCACGTGTCTAAAAATGAATTGTTAATATTTGGGAATTGATTTTATAAAAAAAGAAAGTTTTGATAACATCAAAAATATCTAATATAAAGCCACCTTTTTTGAATAGTTTCCGGGGTTCTAATCAGAGTTTCGTATACACCTGAAAAATTTTACAAAAAAAGAATTCTCTATTACATGGAGAGAAGTTTCAAGATTATTTCACGGAACTGCTCCTTGATTTTATTCACGCTTTTTCGCATGAACTAAGATTTTAGAACCTATGCATTTAGAGCTACTGCCATTGATCTGAAAGCAAGGGTTCCGAGGTCTTAGTTCCTGCCATAAGCGTGAACAAAATCAAGGAGCAGTTCTGTGAATTAATGTCTCGAAATTTCTCTCCGTGTAGGGTATTCAACATTTTTTTTCTTCCAATTTTCAAGCAACATTGCTCCCAAATTTGTTCCAACTCACAAAAAATAGATGCATTTTTTAACAAAAATGTCCATGAGGAAAAGAAACTTTTTTTGTAAATTTTATCCAGATTCATCATGGTGAATGGAGTTAAGAGTAAATATTTGTCTTCGCCTTATGCTGAAAAATATAAATAAATTATTATTTTTTAAATATTATATTCTAAGAGATTTGGCGCTAATTCCGATTCTCAAAAGTTTTGTTAAACAAATTGTTTGCATCAATTAAAATACTACTTTGAGCTGATGTTTAAATATTTTCAAAAATTGTGTCAATAATGTATCAAAGTGTTAGTCAATTTTCTCTTAGAACAGAGTGAAGAAGTAACGAATTTTCCAAATCTTTAAACTTATTTTTAACCTTTCAATTGGAGCGAGAAATTAATCATTTTTTGTTATTTGAACTTTTTGTTATTAATCGTAATAGTATTCTCTTACAATAACACTAGAAAGTTTTTTTTTTTTAATTTTACACTTTTTGGCTACTTTTCAAAACTAAAGTATTGATTAAATTAAAAAAAAAACATTATTGTTTCAACAATTTCTTATTATTTGAATCATATTTTCTGAAAACAATGTTAGAAAGTTGCGGCTTCTTTTCTAAATATTTTGAACTTTTCGTCCTCTTTTCTTTGAGCGCGAGGTAATAGTTAATGAAATTTTACACAAATATTTGATGCAAGAGTTTACTATTGCTTAAACTATTTACTTTTATGTTAATTCTAGATAGTGGCAGTTTCTTATAAAATGTTATACTTTTTGTGAAATTTTCACTTTGAGCGAGATAATAACTACTACAATTGAATAAAAAAGATTATTTAAACAATTTATTATTCTTTATAAATACATTATCTTTGTGGACTGCAAAAGAGTAGCGGTGTTTTATAAAGTTGTCAGCTCTTCTTTGAAGTTTTAGTTAGGAAAAATCATATGTATTAATATTAACGTTAACTTAGAAACAGTCTCTCAGTAACTACCATCACAAAAGGTAACTTCAGACCTTTGGGATGAACTCGGATATTCCCAAATTTTATTTTTACGTCAATGTGAGTGAAAAGTTGACAATTTAAAAAAAAACCTGAAACTTATCACATTTTTTAAAGACAATATTATTAAAAATATTGATAATCGTTTAAAAATTATATTTTTTCAACTTAAATTAATTATCACCTCATGCTAAATTAAAAATGGAAAAAAGGTGGAAAATTTAACAAAAAGTAAGTTTCTATGATTGATCGAAAATAATATTATCATAAATAATAATAAATGGTATACAAAATTATTTATTTTTGTAATAGACTATTGCCTCGCTGTAATTAAAAAGTTTAGAATAAGTGGATCAATCGAGAAAAAACGACGACCTTTTAAATCTATTCTAAGAGAAAATTGCTAAAAACAATAATAAATGGCTTTAACAATTTATTAGAACACCTAATTATCCTTAAGCTCGAAAAGCCAAATTTTTCATTTATGGTGTATTTTTGGGACTTGGGAATTGTAGAAAAAAATGGTTGAATGTTATTGAAGGATTCTCTTGATTATTTTGGAAACCTAGAATGTATTAGGATTTCGTATAAAATTCTGCAATGTATTCTCTGGAATATTGCGAATATGTATTTCAGTGTGATTTCGAGCATTATTGAAAACTTTTAATTTTTAAGTTTTTCGGTATATTCTCCAGTTTAAAAAGGATATCTTATAGATTAGAGGAAAATAGAGAATTGCATCAAAAAATTTTTATTATTTACTTAATTGGCGGGATATTTTAAGGAAATTAAAAACTGAATGAAACCAAATTCTCGCGCAATTTCATCTTTCAAGATTATCATACTGACAGCACGAATTTGACTAATTAATTCTCAGAATGAGACTCGTAGTGTTGCCTCCCCCTTCCAGAAGTTACAGGAAGTAGACTGAATTACAGAGAAGATACTTTTTGCTTCAGAGTGTTTGTATTTAATGCGCATAGGCGCTTCGTCAAAAGCAGGTCAGCCATGGGGTAGCATACTTGGCAGGCGAATGTATATCTCCACGTGTTTCCGGTACGCGGGTTCGCAACGCGATTTCCGGAAGTCTGTGCGTGCACTCAAGCAGTTCCTCGAATCCGGGAACACCGTCGCTACGATCTGAACAGTGTTGCAATTTAAGAGCCTTTTTATTTCTACTCAGCAAAGTACTCATTACACCCCTAGCGAGACTTCGATAAGAGTACTCTGTTGTTCCAATTATCGGAGTTATAAGACGGGTAATTTTGAATTAAATTAGGAGCAAGATACACCACTGATTCCCAACCTGATTTCAGCAACTGATAGGCACGTTTTGTGGTTCTTATGAATGGGCGATTTTATCATCCCGAATAGCTTTATCGGTATCCTGCATGAGGAAAAAAAGAATTTGTTTGACAAGGATGCTATATTTATCTTCAGATTAACCAAGACACTTTACCTGACCTGTGTTGACCTGTGACCTTTGTGATCTGATTTTTAATCCAGCATTCAATGATTTCTTATTTTAAAACTTAAAGCTTAAAACCTTGACCTCTCTTGTAACGTTTAACGTCTAACCTTCGAAACTCGACCCTTAAACATTTCGCGCTGGCTTCCGACACCTCACCTTTAACTCCTGACTTGTAGCGCCTCAACTTCTAACTGGCCTTTAACCTAATATTTTATTTCTGATCTTAAACACGTGACCTTCGCCATCTTGCGATCGCCAACTCCCCTCAGCCATCTAGCCATCAATATTTTTTCAAAGAAAGTTTACCATCGCCATCATGCTTTTGATTTCTTAACATCACTATCTGGCAGTCGCGATCTTGCCTTCGTTATTTTGCAATAATCATTTTACCCTCGCTTCTGATGCATCACCTGTGATTCCTTACTTATAACATCTCGCCTTCTATTTGAGACTTGATCTAATACTTACATTTTCACCTTAAACATCTGACTTTCTCATCTCAATTTATCCACGGCTACGTCGCCATCGTTATCTCATCATAACCATCTTGCAATCGCTATTTTGCCATAGTTATATTACCATCGCTAACACGACTCAGCTATCTGGCCATCGCCATTTTACCATGGCCGTCCCACCGTAATTACCTTGCCACCGCTATCTCGTAATCACCATCTCGTCTTCACCAACTCGCAATCCCCAGTTTTCTTTCACTATCTGACTACCATCATCTCTCCATCGCCTTCTTACCCTCGATAATTTTTGAATCGCCATCTCGAAATAGCTATTTTCCATCACCATCCTCACTACCCCGCTATCATCATCTGACTATCGCCATTTCACGCTCAATGTCTCGCGATCGACATCTCGTGATGGCTGTTTTAACATTATCTTCGCCATCTCACCATCGCCATGCCACTTTCGCTATCTTGCAATCGCTATCTAATCTTCGCTATTTCACCATCGTTATCTCATTCTCGCTATCTTACCATCGCCATCTCACACTCTCTATCTCGCCACCGCTATCTCGTCCTTGTCATCTCACCCTCATTATCTTGCAATCACGATCTTGCCATTGTCATCTCTCCATTGCTATTTCGCCAACACGATCTCATCAACGTCATCTTGTTATCGCCATCGCGCCCTCACTATCTGGCCAATGTCATGTCTCCATCATAACCTTAGTCTAATATCACCCTATCGCCATATAGCTATCACCACTTTGTCATCGCCATGTCGCCCTCGCTATCTCCTTTTTGCCATCTCGTCGTCGCTATTTGTCAACCACCATCTCGCAATTGCCATCTCACCCTTACTATCAGCATCAGGCTACCATCATCTCCTCATCATCTCTTTCTCGCTATACTACTCTCGAAATCTGGTCCTCACCGTTTTTCAATCGCCAGCGCGCCATCGTTATCTCTTCATCACTATCTCGTCTTTGGCATCTCACCACCTTTATCTCATAATCGCCTGCCTTTTAAAACCTCACGTTTAGTTTCTGATTGTAAATGCTTGAGGTTGTAGATAATCTTTAATCTCATTTTGAGCTCATCTGACCTCAGGCCATTGAGGCTCTGTATCTGACTCGTTACATTCGATCTCTGAACTTTGATCTTTTGTCATGAAACCCTTTCTTTTTCTCAGACTGTTTTTTTTATCTATAATTGAGAAAAATTCCGCAACAGGAGAATAATTGAAGCCAGCTGAAAAACGCATCTCTTATCGATTAGAACATACACCAAAATAAAAGCAAAACTTTCGTCAGTGCTCAGAAATCTATGCTTGTTTCTTTTCTAGGAAAATATGCCGTTCCCGAAGATAATAGTAATATACAATTAGGACTGTAGCTGCATTAATATTTTTAGCTCCATAAGGCTGAGGTTTCATTCAGCAATTCGAAAAAAAAAAACAAAATAAAGGAAAGGAAATGTCGGAATATATTTTTTTATCTTCGTTACAAATTACATCCTGGATTCAATTTTCCACTTGTAATAACTTCCTCGGGTAGACGATTGTAATAAAAAAGGGAGAAAATACTGGACAATTTCGATGCAATCTAAATAGCCGACTTTCTCCTTTCCACTCGAGGGAAGTTTTTCGCGTGCCGCATATATGAATAGCTTAAATTCCAAGTCGACTTGCAGGGTGCCACTTAACAGAGCAGCACTTCAACCAGTTGGAATAAGAATAGAACCAGGCATAATCTCCCTTAAGAAATTACTGACGGTTCGTAAACATGAGCCTCAGAATGATTGACTGCAAATAAGCGTAGAAAACTGTAAAAATAAAACATAAAAAGAGGCGTGTAATAATCGGAGGCAGAAGTGAAATACGACTCCAAGAAATGATTTCCAAAGTTACATTTTATGTAATTATTTAACGTGCATTATTCCGAAAAATTAAAATAGAAGGAAAATTATTCTTTTGTTTCATAAAATTTCAAGCCAAAAATAGTATTTTGGCTTCAGTTGAATCCCATTGTTCTTTCCTGCTCTATCCTCTATTAATATATATAATAAATCTTATAAAATATAATTTTTATAAGATTCTTGAGAAAATTAAAAACAGATTTTTGTTTATTTCAGATGCACCAAAAAAGAATCAGAAAATGTTTTTAAAAATTTAATTATTTTACAAGATTATAAAAAATATTGAAAAAAATTAGAGTCTTTTAAAAGATGTTCCGGAGTTTTGGAAGTTAAGAAGAAATCAAGAAATATTTCATAAATTTTGAAAAATATTTCCAAGGTGTTAAATATTTCTAATCTATTAGAAACGTCTTAAGTTGCTTAACCCATCTTTAACAGAACCGAACATTTGTTTAAGTTTAAACAAATTATTCAAAATCTAAAAAAATTACCTAATCGTCTACATTCTCCCAGGGATGTTAAGAGTTTTTTTATTGTTTAAAACCTTTTGAAATTTGTTTAGAGTTTCTAAAGTTTATTTTTTAAATCTTTGGAAATATACATTTTTAAAGATCAGTTAAAGTTTAGATTTTTTCAATCTCTTCAAATCTACTTAATATTTAATAAATTTACTACATTTTTTATATTTTTTAATCTTACCGAATTAAAATATATTGCTTTAAAATATTCCACACTCTTTTTATAAATGTTAGGAAATCGTTTGATGTTTTAAAACCTTTCTTTGATTGATCTTAAAGTTCATTATTAAACACTAAAAAATCTGCAAAATTAAAAAAATTTACTTGAAATCTTTCAGATTCTTCTTTAAAAATCTGCCAAAAATTTCAAAATGTTTCGAAATCTTTCCTAATAATATCTTGAACCTGATTTATCGAAATAAAAAATTATTTTAATATTTCTCGACCAAGCTTAACCATTTTTTTTTATTTTTGGAAAAATTGAGACCCTAAAAAATTCTGAAAAAATGTTTACATCTTTTAATTTTTTTTAACGTTTGAAAACTTCTAAATATCTCTCAAAATCACTTAAATTTTTTCTAAAATTAATTAATATGCGAAATTGCAAAGTTTGGCTTTAAATTTTTGTAACTCTTTTTACAAATCTTAGAAAATAATTAAATATGTGTTTTGTAATCTTTTTCTGTTATCTCCGTGAATCAATTACAAAACAATCATTTAAAATTGTACCATGACTCTTTTCTTGAAATGTTTCAAACCAAAATTAATCTTTTAAAATAAAAGCTGAACCATTTACTATTTTTACATATAATTTAAATAACATCAAGTCTCCTTAAATTCTTAAAAATAAGTTTAACCATATGCAATTCAAACTTTCTTATCCCTCTGAAAAGTTAGAAAGTTTACAAATAATAATCTGGTAGCATAATGTTAAGAACAGAATAATTTCACATTTAATAAAAAAATATTTAGAATTAAAATATCCTCTTCTAACATTATGTTGAGAAACATTAAGAAAAAAATTGTATGATAACGTAAAAATATTTATTCAGAAATTTGGATATTTTTTTAAAATTTTATTTATATGTTTTGTAATTCTTTGGTTGCTTACTACAAAAAACTGTACTTGAAAAAAATGTAAATTACTTTTGTGTTTTGATTTATTTCAGATGCAAAATTACAACTTTTCTTTGTCCATTAATTTCAGCTTTTCACTCGGCCACAAATTAAGGAAAAATGGAATCTTTGAATCAAAAAGTTTCACAGGTCGTTCCTCTCAAAAAAGGGAAACGTATCTTTTCTGCGTAAAAGAATATTAAGTTTCAAAGAGTCCTGTTGAAGCTGAAAAACAAAATTTTAAATTAGTTATTTAGGTCAGAAATAAAAATCCGCAACAGAAAAAAAACAAACACCGCGCAATATATTTGCCAGAATTAGAATTTATAAGTAAAACCAATGGAATTATCACAAATTCATGCCATTAAAAAGAAACGGTAATGATGAAAAGAAACTGGCTAACAATTTTGGCTACGGAAGTCTAGCCCTGATCGTAACTGCAAGCTGAATTGATCAAACCCAAAATAAAAATCCGAGCGTTTTTGGTTGAAAATTCTACTGTCAACTTTCCCTGCAAATAATTCAACTTTTGGATTGAGAGTTGAACTAGGTTGTTAACATTTAATTTTTTGGGTTGAATATTTATCTCTGAAGTTGAAAATTGATTATATTTTCGAAAAAATTATCTTCTTATTTGAAAAGGCATCTTTTGGTTTAAATCGTGAACTCTTTTGTTAAAAATTTTCGTTTATGGTTGAGAAATAATTTTTTATACTAAAAATTTAATTATTCCATTTTCGATGAAAGATTTGCATTTTCAATTAAAAATTTATATTTCTAACTGAAAATTAATCATTTTTACTAGAAAATTTTTATATTTTGTAGGAAATTTGTATTTTATGGTTAAATTTATTAATTTTTATTTTAAATGAAAATCTGTTTTGGCTGAAATTCCAACTATAACACTTTTCGTTCAGAATTAATATTTTTTAGTTTAGAAACAATTTAATAGGTCTAAAGTTAAACTATTTAAAAAAAAGCACTTTTGTTTTGTTGAAGATTGATCAAATTAGTTGAAAATTTATATATTTAGACCTTTTTTTCTTTTGTGTGAGAAATTAATCTTTTTGACTGGAAACTGAACAATTTTTTATAAAATTAAACTATTTAATGAAAAATAACTTTTTTGTCTGAACTTTCTATTATGATTTAAAAATTTAATATTCAATTAAAAATTAAACTATTTCTAAGAAAATTTTAATAGTTTTTAGAAAGCTAATTACTTTTTTGAAAAGTATTCGATAATTTGTCTTTTTTACTTCAAAATTCAACAATTTGGTTGTAAATTGATGTGTCTTGTTATAAATTCATCTTTTTGTTTGAAAATTTGACAACTTTGTTAAAAATTCGTCTTTTTTATTGGAAATAGAATTACTTGGTTGAATGTTAAACCGCATTGTTAAAAATAATTCTTTTAAGTTAAACCCTTTTACTTGTGAATTTTATTTTGTTTTTGTTGAATTTTCTTCTACCTGAAAATGCATCCTTTATGAGTTGAAAAATAAATTATTTAGTAGAATATTCGTATAATTTGTTAAAAATGCGTATTTTTCGTCAGAAAGTTATCATTTTTTTGCTGAATTCAACTGTTCGTAAATTCTAATTGTTTCATTGATATTTGATTTTTTAAACTGAAAATGCGAATATTCTATTTTCATTCTTAAAAATACTATTTTTGGTTGAAGATTCAACTGTTTGGTTTAAAAATTCGTTCGGAAAATCATCTTTCATATCCCAAAAGTTATCCTTCTTGGTTAAAGTTTATTTTTCTTTAATAAAAATGAACATTTGTGGAAAATTTAATTATCTCTGAAAAACTTGTCTTTTTAATTTTCAAATTTATCTAGTTGTTTAATAGTTCAATTGTTTATTTCGAAAATCATATTTTTATTCTTGAAAGTTCAACTATTTAGTTGGTAATGCAACTGTTAAGTTAAAACTAGATTTTTCATTGTAGAAGATTCTTTTTTTTTTTGCTTCAAAATTTATCTCTTTCTTTTCAAGTCGATTTTAGGATTTTAAAGCACAATATAGTAAATTTAACATGTTATCTACATTATTAATACATTTTTTTTTAATTGTTAAGATCATTTATCTATATGTCCAACTTTTTGCCATTACATTATTGATGATATTTTTCTCTCTATCTATTGATACATGTTTTGTGCGGCCCATTAACGGTTTCTCCACTCCAACAAAAAACAAAAGCAAATATAATATTCAAAGTTGGGTTTGCAGCGCCTGTCGGAACTTTTATCCTTCTCTCTCAAACACACGTACACTGTTAACCAGGGGTGGGCTGTTCAATTCAAAGTGTGATTTTCGTAGATTGAGAACTGGTTGAAAAGGTCGTACTAAAGCAGACTGTGAAAAGGGGTGTCGAGAGACGACAGTATAGAGGGGAAACTCTTAAGACGAGAAAGTCAAATAAGACGACCCAGCGCTGCGTATAGAGAGGAGAACGAATAGAATGAATATGGAAGGGGTTTGGGGTTCTGGGATGGAAGGGGTTCTGAAGAGGGTGTGTGTTAGTTCTATGCGGGCTGAATTGTAAACCGGCTGAACTTTCCGCTTCCTTTTCTGGTCGTTGCCCGTTACGTTGAATAAGGCTGAAGGGATTCTAAGTGGGAGGATGAAGTTGGCTCTTTCTTTAAATTGCATTCGGCCACTCGTTTGGTGACCCACCTCTCACGCCTTTTGCCTCTCTTACTCTCTCCGTTTTTCTCAAAGACTTCAGAAAGGAGCGAGAGTAGTATTGCAGAAAACAAGTTGATGTAATCTACTTTTTCTGCTTTTTTCTTCCCTTCAAACTCTTTTTGAAGAACTCAAACTTTACGCCGATTCTAGAATTCTTTCGCATCTCAGTGGGACGTAAACTGGATTTGAGTGGCCCATTGGATGGAAGTAAGAGCGTAAAAAGGAGGGAAATAAAACATCTCAACCAACGGTCAGAGATGTAGTGCCCCAGCAATGATTTAAAATCCTTAAATCCGCCGGAATTTGATAAGGTGAGTGGCGAAATTAAAAACAAAGGTTGCTGATGAAAAGTAATCCCAAGGTTTAACCGAATCGGGCTCGAAGGACCGAAAATTAAATTTGGAGAATAACCTCCAGAATCAGTCTTAAATAAAAGAAGGGTGTTTAATTTTTTCAGAAAAGGGAAAACAAATTTCTCAAGTCTAAATGGAATCATTTTACGTTCGTAACATTTGGTAGAATACTACTTTTCAAATTTTTTTCAAACTTCGGTGCCTAAGGCAGTTATCATAAACTTTTTTTATAAACCAGGAGAGTAGAGAAATTTAATTCAGAATGGTGGGATGTTGTCCCAGCTCAGGTTTTCAATTTAATTATATCCAACGGGTTCCAGATCTGCATGCAAATATTATCTAATTATACAATAGTACGTTATGGTCCTCCCACACATCCATTGTGTGATTGTAATTAGGACGTCTCGTGAAAACACCAAAGTGAATATCAGTTCATTTTCTAGTACATACGAGCTTCATAACTCAAACAGTTGCATAAATATACGAGAATGAATTACAGTCGAAAGAAATTAAATATTCCTGATTTGATGCGGATTATCTTTTAATCTTGAGGTTTAAGTACATTTGATCTCGTTTCTGAAAAATTCAATAATCGTGAAAATTAAACAGCAAAGAATGCTTCACATATCATAGTAAAACATGATTTAATTGAAGATCTCTTCTTTCCAACGATGTATAAACATTATTACAAAACATTCAATAATAATTCACGATACTGAATACATTTTTCAGAAAATTGTCCAGAGTATTTAAGAAAATAACAGAACATTGCAGAAGATTCAAGATTAATCTAGAAAAGTTTGGGAATTTTCAATTATTCTGAATTATTATCAATAATTTCGGAAAATTTAAGAATTTCTAGGAAATTGTACAAGAATTTAGAAAAGTAAAGAACTTTTTAAAACGTTACAGAACATTGCACAAAATTTCGTAAAAATTCAAAAACTCTAGCCATTCTAGAAAACGGCGTCTCGATCTTACTGCTAACGTTCTTACTCAGAGAAAAAAATTAGTCAAAGTAGGTGACACACTCCTATAAAAAAAAAGTATTTTTCTTACTTAACCCCCTTCCTTAACTTTTCCTTCTCTACCGCCCCACTCTTAGCTTCCCAGCTAACACTCCTCTTCCCCAGACCCCACATGCCGTCCTTTACTCATCGTAATTTCTAATTATATCCCATACTTCCCCTCGCTTACATATACTTCTTCTATTTACCTTATTTTCCCTACTTATCTTCCTCCCATTACTTTACACTTTTCTTAGTTTCCACCCCTTATTCCAACCTCATTTCCCCTTCTGAACCTCTTTTAATTTCCTCTCACTTACCCAAATTTCCCACTTCTAATTCCTTCCCACAGACCTTCTCCCGACACCTTTTACTTTCGCACATCTCATTTTTCTTATTTTCGCTATTTCACCTGCCCAAATTTGCTATCAATTTCCGTACTTTCCCCATTATTATTCTCTCTCACTTCGCCTATTTACCCACAAATAATTTCTTCTAACTTCCTTATGGTCCCGCCCCTCATGTCCGCTCACGTGACTTTCCTTTATTTCACCAAGCTTCCCCTACTTTCCTTCCCTTCATTTCCTATCACCTACCCTACATTCTGTCCACTAATCTCCCCTGATTTCCCGAAATAATGACCAAAATTAACGAATAATGCAAGTAGTATATTTTTAATTACATTTAATAATTATTTAAACGATTTCTATTCATTTAAATATTTTTGCCGACTGCAAATCTGGAATAGTTATTATTTTTTGGGATAGCGACGCTAGAGCGATTTTTTGTGGAAGACAATTTCAAATTATTTAACCTAATTTTTAAGAAAAAAATCCTGTTTTTAAACAAGTTTTTTATAGCTACGTTATTAGTAATTTCTTAAGATGGATTTCATAGTTATATGGAAATACTAATTATTAAGAGATCTAGTTCAAATAATTGATTCGAAAAATACTAGAATTATTTTCATCCTTTTTATAAAAAAGCAAGTGATTTGAATTGCTTAAATAATTTCAAATTGTCTTTCGCAAAAAGATCACTCTGAAAATTCATTAACTGCTTTATTCATCCCACAAAATAATAAAATAGGACAATAGACAGGAAAAAATTGTTTGAACAAGTGACAATTAGTTAAGTAATTGCTAAGTATTCATAAAAAATCTTTTTTTTACCGTTAAATGAAATATTAAATATCTAAATAATTTAAAAGTAATTAAAAAATACTTAAATGCTTCTCATACATCGAATGAAAATAACTAATTTTGACATTTTTTGAAAAAAGACTGTCTTTAGCATATATTTTATATAAAACTGTTACTTTATATTTTTTGAGACATTTCTTTAGAACAATCCAAGAGTGTTAGGGGTATCAACATTAAAAGCTATAAACTGAAAATTATTTTTTTAAATATTCCTTATGGAGTGTCAAAACCTTAATTTAAAAAAAGGTAATAATTAGAACTTTTTTCCATTTTTTGAAAATCCAGTTTTTCCCTATTTAAACCCCAATGTTAATATCAAAATCCCAGGGGGCACGGGTGAAAATTGACTCATTAGCATAGAAAAATACGGAGTAATTTTGTTAGCGGTATCTAATCATGTAAGAATGATCCTGTTATAATCTATGTGAAACGTTAATGGAAAAACTTTGCGAAGTTCAAAATACAGGTTTTTAATCATTTGATTTTTTTAATTTAACAAGAAAAATAATATGATTTGCTTTGCTGACAACGAGATGTCCCAGTGACAACTTATTCTGGCAACTAGGTTTCCCGGCGGCTAGATGTCCCGGCAACTAAATGCCCCTGTGGCTATAAGTTCCGGCAAATAGATATTTCCAGCGGCTAGATGTTCTGTCAGCTAGATGTCCCGGCGGCTACATGTCCCGGCGCGGGCGGGAGGAGTTTCGTTGACTAGATGTTCCGGCGGCAAGATTCCGCGGCTTTTAAAAGTTTCGGCGACCAGGTGTCCCGGCGGCTAGGAATTCCGGCGAATAATTGTCCAGTCAGCTAGAAGTTTCGGATACTAATGCGCTTCGTTTGCTAGATGTTCCGGATACTATATGTGCCGGTGGATCGATGTCCCGGCGACTGCTTCTCCCACAACTAAACGGCCGGCGACTAGTAGGCATCGACTATACTCTGTTCACCGAGAGAATAATCTACGGACGCGCATCTTTAGGTATTTGGGCGAAGAAGGACTTGTGTGGACAAAAGTGTCCAATATTCAAGCAGGCATTTAATTTTTTATGACGTTTAGGGAGCGTGCTGGTCAAGTTTCTTTAAGAAAATCTTTCATAGCTGCGCACAGTGGACATCATTTGGACCGTCTATAGGTTATTTTCTCGGCGAACAGGGTATAGACGGCACGTGCCAAAAAATAAATAAAAAATAGCCTGCTCATGGGGCTGATTTTTAATAATGAGATTGTGATAATTTAGAACAGAAAATAATGCAGGCAGTCTAAAACTCGAGGTTAGCTAGACAAGAAAAAACAAAGATCGTTTTTACATAACACAGGGATTATCGAATCGAATATTTCTGATAAGACCGAAACAAAAATTAGTTGGCGTTTATAAATAAAAAAGTTTAGAGAAACCCTTTTTAATCTTCTAAATTCTGCAATATATCTGAATGTTGAACAACTTGTTTTTACTTCAGGGGAACTAAAGAAGTAATTTTCACTTTGAACCACTTTCTAGAGTTTTCGGCAACGGGATATTAGAAGTGACCTTCCGGAAGCTCCCTTCATATAAATACCACATATAAGGCGATACGAGTTGGTAGAATGAAAGTGAAGTAGAAAGAAATTCCTCAGTAGGGTATACACTTCTCGGTGAAAGGAGAATTGTAACCCAATTAAAAATCTGGTAGCTTTCACGAAAGTGACTTCCGAGAGGGATGGACAGAAATAGCCAATATACCCTTAAAAGTCGTCTGGTTTGAAGCTTGGGTATTCCCTGGAATAGTGATTTAAAAAAATTCTTCATCAACGTTAAAATATCTACCTTTTTAATAATTGATTCAGTATGATCAATTCCGATGAATTGGGATTAAAAATATTAGGCGATAATCAGCTCAATCTAATTAAAAATACTTTAAGATTCGAATTTTGTATTCACAAATTGTCCACGAATTTTTTTCCATTTCTACTTAGAGGCCGCAAAGTTAAACTCTAGTTTCAAACACGATTCGAAAGTTGGTATCTTTTCACGAGGAAATCTGTGCTCTCTCTCTAGTGTGACTCATTTTCTTTTTTGGCACGTAGGCGCTCGGATTAAGATGGAGAACTGATTGTCGAAGAAGTCTCGGTGATCCCAATCCTTTAATTCCATCTGCAAGCTTTTCTGGAGAATCTGAGTTCGGATAGGCCATCTGGAAGTGCCCTCAAGTAGCAAGGGACGGTCTCAAGTAAACAAAGAAGGAAATGGGGTAAAGAAGAAACAACTACCGAGAGTAAGATCGCAGCGCCGCCTCCCGGTGGATATAACTTCTTCGAGTGTATGCGCTTGTGTCGTTTGGAGCGTTGCTGGTGTGCGTGCAACTTACGTTACCCAAACACGTCAACAGTGGAGAACTCACGGAAAAGTAATCCGAGTTGCGGGCTTTATAGTTTTGTTTATTCCTGCGCTACAATTACTGTGATGAGTTTGAACTACCGCGAGCAACCCGCGACCTTTTCGTAAAATCTAAAGTGCTTATCTCGCCACCTGGGAATTTATTTTCCACGTCAGGCTGCGGGCTTTTTGACAAACTTCCTGGTACCGAAAACAATGTTTGGAGTACTGTATATCTCAGGAAACGATAACTAGATTTAAAATTGTTAGGAGCAAGTTTCCGGGTCTTCGAAATAGTTTACTTCCATGCTTCAGTTAACGGAATCTTTAGGAGAAACAAATTCTTCCCCTTCTTCACTTCCCCTTTTAGATTTAGTTCCTCTTCTAGACAATCATCGCCGTCCTTTACATTCGCCCTCTACCTTGCTCTTTCAACCTTTCTCACGACTCATCCTTGCCACTCACCCACCATATTTTCTTTCCCTATCAGATTTAATTCCTATCCTATATATTCAACGCTCATCTATATGCTATCAGTTCACAAACCGTCTGCCCTCTGTCTCGTGTATAATAAACAAACTTTTTTATACTTTCCCATTATCCTTTTGTTCTACATTCCTCCCTTTTCATCTCAAATATATTTAAAATTCAATCTCAAATATGCTTAACGTTCTCCAAAAAGGTCTTCTTTTAACTCTCTTGATATTTTCCACATAGATCCCTTCTCGTACCGATGCGCAGTTTCTCTATCATCTACCAACCGTTCTTCACCTTCTCGCGTATAACCTGTCAGTTTCTGCCTCTAGCCCATTATCATCGCATTTTAACCTTATCCATTACGTCTCCTTCCCACCGCTATGCTATGTTTTATTTTGCTCTCAGATTTAAATTTACTTACATTTAGTTTTACTGATTGCCGTTAATCGTCTTAGGCCTAACGCTATTCTCGTTGCCTACTTTACCTTCAATACAACCAAATACCTCCTCTTATTCTTATAATTCACTCTCTCTATCTTCGCGAAAACGTGAATATTTGTGTATCCCTTTGTCAATATAATAATTATTTTGCACAGATCTTTTCTATCCCATCATATTCCTTATTTATTCACGTTAACTCTCTGACTTTAGGCAAACAAAAAAATTCGAGGAAAGGAAAAAGTGTTACTTGGGGGATGAAAAGAAAGGTTAACGGGTTTTTAAAGGAAGCGAGAGGTAGGCAAAATGGAAAGTGTAGCGAATAGGAGGAAAAATTTATAATTAAGGTACGAGAGTGTAAGTAGGTATCGTGAAGGGGATAAAAAGATAAGGGAACACGGTTGACAACGATAGCTTAGCATCTATCTGCTCGTCTGACTCTTTCCACTCGAATTCCCCTCACGTCCCTGACTGAGTGAATGAGCTGTGTTGAGCCTTGCCATCGGTAGTGGGGGG